>NW_017537129.1:111347-176566 GCF_001853355.1 Bactrocera latifrons
AAAAAGTTATCAAGCTCTTAAAAAATCACCCGATATATAAGAACTTATTTTATGTGTACTAAAATCTAACACACTCATCTTTGGGCCTGGTTTTTAACCGGTTTCCTTCTAAAGTTCTTCCCACTTCATTTCACTCCAGCATGCCAGTATGCGAATGTCTCCACTAAATAAAAGAGAACAGGAAATTCAGATGATTATTTTGCAAAATCAATAAAGTCCCGACGGTCAACAATATCGAAATCGCATACAAAAACCCCGCAGCGGTTTCAACAAACAAAAAATAAAATAAAATAAAAATAAAAAAACTAAAAACAATCTGAACCAACGTTTTGGTGTATGGAAAACATATTTAGTTTTATTGAAATATATCTACAGATTCCTCAAACAGAAAACAATTATTGCTTATGTGGTTTAAAATTCTTAAATTTAAATACATAATTCAATAGAATATTACATTGTAAATTTTTAGGGTATCAGAAATCATAAGCACTGATTTTTAAATTTATATATCAAATAACAATTCATACAAGTGTTTTATATTGTAAATTTTTTATTTTTTTTTTTTGTTTTTTTTTTTTGTTTTTGTGGGTGAGGGGGTGGAAAATGCCTTCCGCATCATCGGTGCTATCGTTACAGCAGCGGTATGTGCCACTAGCAGGTCAATAAAAATCGACTTCTCAGAATTTGCGTTTTGTCCATAAGTCTCGATTTTTTATTAGCCTGGCCGTCCACCTGCCGCGACTTTCATTCTCCCATCTTTGTTGCACGTTGTTATTGTATCTTTCCTTATTTGTTGTACTGCATTCTTGTTATTATCGGCTGATTTCTTTAGCTCCCACAGCTTTTTCCTTTCATATGCTAGAAGGTCAATTGGGGCATTACCGCTTATAACTAATATTGCATCGCCTGATACTGTCCGATAGGTTGATGCGACTTTGAGGGTTGCGGTGCAGTGCACCCTGGCCATTATCTTACGCCGGTTTTCCTTTTTAAGCGCGTCTGCTCAAAACTCGGCTCCGTATAGTAAGACCCTGATTGTCGTCGACATTATTAGCTTTCTCTTTTCTTAACTGGGGCCTCCTATGTTGGCCATTAATCGGCTCAGTTGAGAGGTGATCTTCGCTGCCTTTCCTGCGGCGTACTGGATTTGTATCCAGAAGGTTAGTCTGGGGTCCAGTCTTACGGCTAGGTAGCTTACAGCTCTCTGTGTCTTTAGAATATCCGTAGTTATGTGCATGCTTATCTCGAGAGGTATGTGCTTGTTTGTTAGCAGTAGTAGCTCTGTTTTCTCCGTAGCGAACTGGAGGTTGTGTGTGTCGAGCCATGTTTGCGTCCGTATCATGACCTGGTTCAGCTTTCTTTCAATGTCGTCCGCGTAGCCAATTAAATATGATTCCTCTGGCATTTCTAGTTTCAGTATAGCGTCATAGCTTATGTTCCATAAGTCTGGGCCTAGGATGGATCCTTGTGCTGCTCTTGACGTAACCGCTATCTGACGTGGCCCTTCTTTAGTTTCATATAGCAGTTTTAGGTAGCTCCGCACCACAGCCCTGAAGTAGTCAGGTATCTTGAAGCTTTTTTCGAGAGCGTCGATCATGTCCACCCATCTAGCACTGTTGAAGGCGTTTCGGACATCTTGAGTCGCCAGTAACACTATTCTTTTATATTTATGCCATCTACGCTGCGCTGCTTCTACGCTTTCAATGACGCACTTTATGGCTCCTATAGTTGATCTGCCGGCTCTGAAGCCGTGTTGTCTAGGAGAAAGTCCTCCAGCTTCGTTAATAGCCGCTTCGAGTCTGGGTTTTATTAGGCTTTCGTATAGCTTTCCCGTTGTATAAAGCATGCATAGTGGACGGTATGCTGATGGCAGATTGGGGTCTCCTTTTTCCTTACTGATTAGCACCAGTCATTGCTTTTTCCATGGTTCAGGGAATATTCCGGTTTCGAGGCAGGCGTTATACATGTTCAGTAGTACTGCCGGGTGCTCTGCTGCGATTATTTTGAGGACTTCTGCTGGGATCCCGTCCGGGCCGGGTGATTTGTTGGCCTTGGGCTTGCCAGTGGCTAGCTGCAGCTCTTCCAGGGTGAACTGGGGAATCCGCCCAGATCTTAGTGGTTGTTCTGGATCCCTAGCCATGCTTTCGTGTGTGGGGAATAGTGCGTTCACGATGTGATCCATTTTTACAGCGGTTAAGTCAGGTGGCTTTGCTCGAACGCCGAGCTTCTTCATAACAACTTTATACCTACTACTACTAAATGGGTTTTGTTCGTTTATTACGGAGATCAGTTTCGAAGTGTTTAGCTTCGAGATGTTCCACCTCTTTTTCCTGCACTGGGTAGCGTTTGTTCCAATGTCGATAGTGAAGGAAATGTACTGGTGATCGCTGCCGGTGTAATCCTCCAAGACTTTCCATTCGTTTATTGAGCCTGCCAAGCGTTCTGAGGATAGAGTAATGTCTGGTGTAGTTTCCTCGCATCCCGGTTTTCTAAACATGGTTGCATTTCCCATGTTGAGCACTATTAGGCTTAAGCGCGCAGCCATTTCTAGAACGCGCTTTCCTCTCGAGTCCGTGTTTGGCATACCCCACTCTACCCCTTTGGAATTTAGGTCTCCGGCGATAATTAGTTCACCTTCTATAGACCTGGCTGTATCCTCAATATTGTCGAGCTTTTCTTGGAATTCCTGTATGCTATCGCTTGGCGTCAAGTAGCAGCTAATTACTGTGAAAAGGTCGCATTTGGCCCAGATGAAACCATTGCCGTTCCGTTTGTCTACAGTGATGGCGTTACTCCCTGGTGGTAGCCATATAGCGGCGGTGGAGCTGCTATCTTCCAGCCAGGTGCTTCTCTCTTTCTTTTTGTATTGCTCGCTTATGATGATTAACTCGTAGGCGTTCTCCGCCACCATTTGCGAGAGTAGTGAGTCTGCAGCCTTGCATCTATGCATATTGGCCTGTAAGATATTAATTTGTTTTGGTATTTCCTATATACCATACATTTTGCGGACCGAGATATGGTCAGCCTTTTCGTGTTTAGCCTCCACGCAGAGGCAGCAAGAGGGGGGCTTTGTGCACTCTTTCATTTTGTGACCTGGTTGGCCGCATGTTATGCAAGCACCTTGTCCTCTTCTGTCGGGTCCTTTGCAATCCCATATTGTACTTGAATACAGTACATATGACACATAATTATTCAATTTACAAGTAACTTATTTGCGAAAATATAAAGTTTCAACTTTATAAATCTGCTCTCAAACACACTTTCTTCCGTTACGTATTTTTGTTTGCAATCTCGTTTTTGAATTTTTTGTAATTAAATTTATAAAAGAACTTTGTCGTGGAGTTGCATTAGACACGTGTCGGCCTTGATTGTTACGATTATGGCAGATCGACCAAAGAAGTACAAAAATATAGTGAAACTTACCTAAAATAAAAAATAAATATATTTACATAAACAGAAATTAATAATTTTAATTAAACAACGATTATAAACAATGTGTGGGAGATAGGCTTATGAATATTTTGAAATTTTGCACCAGTCGAATCTACTATTTATCTTTCTGGCTACTTTTGAGTTTTTAACTCAAACACCGAAAACGGTTGTACAAATTTCGTAACACCTAGGATTTTTTGTGTTGTAGTCAATGGGTGAAGCGTGCAAACCTATCACAAAAATAATTGTAAGTGATGGAAAATTTTTTAAACTCAGATTCGTATTAATTAACCTCAAATATAAATAAATTCGTTGTAATGCTAACCTCTAAGCATAACAGTCAACATTTTTCCTCAACATTTTTTGAGTAGTGTATTTGGACAAAAACTATACATATTACGCTAAAGAAATATTCGGTGCTAATTCCAAAAAAACATTTCGTATACCGAACTACCCATATATGAAATTGAGTTCACAAAAATAACCTATTTTGTTATATGCAATTATATGGAACATACGTAAGTATATAACGCACAAATTAAAATTAATGACAGAATTGAAACAGAGAACACGGAGTGTCCAGTTCTTAAAACTTCTGCTTTTGAATGATCGATTTATTGCAAGAAATTTTACATTTATGTTTTGAGTAATAAATGGTTAAGAACTTACTTTATGTCAAAATAATTCTAATCTTCCCTCACTACAAGAAACAAGTACATTTTTTTATTATTCTTCATTGCAGTTGGATCAACAATTCTTATTGCATTTTCGCCAAACTGCTCACCCTCGCCTAGAAAATTTAAATTTTAAATATTTTCGCAAAGTGTAGTAAATTAAACAAATTAACAGCAAGAAGTACAGTACAAAAAAACAGTGGTAGAACCACATTGTCGGCGGGCGACGTTCTTGATTTTATTTTATCTTTTCTAGTGCAACTGCACGTAAAACTCTCCACTTTATTTTTATTTTTTATTATGTTGTTGGCGTTGTTTTGCATTTAATCCTTATCGCTGCACTTAAGGAAGCCTTTTTTAGTTGCTATGAGTTTCAGTCTAACCAAGCATGCAAGATCTTGACGTTTTGATGTAAGTTCTAAAGGAAAAAGTGAGAGCGGGGATAACCCGCTTAGTATTATATGCCTTAAGGGGCTATACCAGTTTCACGGGTGATTTTCGAGCATTTTTTAAGAGAAAGCACACGATTGAATATTTCGAACTTCTTTAAAAGTAATAACGTATATTTTCAGCTTTATTATAAGATTTCTTTCTTCTTCGGAGGTGCCAAAAAAAAGTGCCCCAACTGCTGGAATGAGTAGCTAAAACAAAAAAGTTTGAACATTTTATTAAACTTAAAGGTATTTCCTATACAATGACCTACGAATGAATGAGAAATACCAAAAACTAACAAAATGGCGTAATTTTGAAAAAAAAAAGAAAATCGTTTTTGTAAATAAAAAATGGTAGTTTTTTTTATTGCCAAATTGACAATTTTCACCCATTCAAAAATATTGTAAGTCATTGTGTAATAAATGTATTAAAAACTACTCAGTTTTAGTTTGAAGTCGATCAGTCAATTTCTCGTTGAGTTATGACGCAAGCAATTTTGAAAAATGTCGTTTGCACCTCCGAGCGGCCGCTTTTTCGAATGCTGCCATCCAAAAACCTTTGAAGGTACGACCTTGCCGATTTCACAGAATATTTTTGGAAATATAAGCTATCGACAAAGTAAATAATTTTTTGTTTTAAGTGTCACACTGGTATAGCCCCTTAAAGTTTTCTATTAGGTCCAACATATATTTGTTATTTTTTCGAAAAAGTTGAAAAAATCTGATATTATTAATTCATAGTTATATTTTATATTATCTACTATAAAGAAACATGTTAATATTCTTTACGAAATATCAAGATATTCTGCATAAGTGGAATGAGAAAGGTAATATCTAGCAAACTAATGAGATAGAGAGAGCTACCAGAAATTCTTATATGCCGATGAAATCAGAAGTATCAAGTCAAATCATAAGAATTGTAAGAAAAAGACGATATAAATAGTTTACATAACAGTGATTTTTATTTAGGGACTACTCTACTACAAAGATCAACTACATCTATAACAAAGTATATATGTGTAGATTGCCAAGACATTGTTTAACTTAATTATTATATTTTTTCAATATTCCGAGCATAGGTTGAAATCTACATTATTCGCCCAAATTTTTATTTTTTTTTTTACATCAATAGCTCTCTAAATGAGTAAAGCTTCCCTCCCTCATACACCACTACACCACACGCACACACCATTACGCGCCGTACATCAACCCACCATAACTCTCCACAGCCCACCAATGAGCTAAAACTCTCGTCCTGGAAAAGACGGCTCGATCACGATCTACGAGCGATTTACATCAGCGGACGTTTACTTTTTTGGCTATTTTCGGCGCGCAACAGCTTTTTCTGTTCTACCTCTTTTTTTTCAAGATAACCAACAAAAGTTCCAGTGCGATCCGAGCAAGGAGCTATTTCCACAATTTTGCAAAGAGTAACTCATTTCGTTATTCCCCCTTTTTTATAATTTGTGCTGGTATCCGACCAGAAAGTTAATCTTGTTTCAATCAAGTTATTATTTCATTTCCACTGGTATCCGATCGTAAACCCAAGTTGTGCACAAAATAAAAACCGTTCCAAAAAATCAAAAAAAAGAAGAAGTTTCTTTCAGAGTGATTCAACAAGTAAGTTGGGGTGTTGACTAATAGCCTCTTGACTTGTGTGAAAGTGAAATTATAAAGTAGAATTTAAAATTGGGTTATATGGAAATAAGTGTGGTTGTTTTTCCATTTCCCCCATTTTCCCACTGTGACATCGGAATGTGAGAAGAATGCCGCGTACTGAAACTTATCGGAATCAGTAAGTTGGGACCCGAGGTATGGAAATTCACTAAAAAGTGGACGATGCCTTACTATCGCCCAATTTTTGTATCGGTTCTCATAAAGCCTTCTTATAACATCTCGGAGGTAAATTTAATGTCTCTGGCGTAATTGGTTTTTAAATTTCATTCAGTCTCACACTGTCAGTAGGAGTTCTTATAATATTTCCGATCAGCAAATTTGGTGGTTGTTGTAGGTTTAGTAGTTTGTAGTAATTACAGTTTTATATTTTAATTAAGTGCTTAGTTATGGCGATCTGTGGGCGTAGCAGTCGTCCGATTACGATTTATGAACTCGTAATTATTTTTGTATCAGGAATATCGCGGATCCAGTTTTATGAAGACATCTCAATTTTTAGTAAAGTTACAGCTTGCACAGATGGACGGATGGACAGACAGGCAGACAGTCAGTCAACCGGATTTCAATTTTTTTCGTCATCCTGATCATTTATGTATACATAACACTATATCTATCTCGCTTAGTTTTCGGTGAGAAGTACAACCATAAAGGTGAACTCTCTAGCCTCTATATCCAGTTATATTATCACTGTGAAAAAAACATTTAAGCGGATAAACCCGCTGAACTGTGTGCACCATGTTACCAGAATGTAACAATTATAAATCCAAATAACTTTTTTATTTTTTTTACTTTGCTTCAGGATCTAGCACAGCATATTACTGGCAATTTAATCGATTTTGAGAAATGTCTGTGATAGTCACAAATCAATTACCCGTTTTCTCTTTGAAGAGTTTTTGGTTTGAAAAAAAAAAAAATGTCAATTAGAAAGAAATGAGCAAACATCACTATTGTTATATAATATAAAGTATTATGACCTTCAGTAAGTATACAATATTTTGTCGGCATTGCGTATGAGTACATTTAAATTAATTATGGCACTATGGCTTGCCTACTGCTGCGGATGTTTTCTTCCCTTAGAAAGAATCGACATGTTGATTACTCGTAGTTTAATAAGGCAATTTCTAAAAGAAATTGATTAGTTAAACTTTTGACACATTGATTGCAATTTAGTTGCAACAGTATCAATAAATGCATAGCATAATGCTTTTATTTAAAAAAACAAAAGAAAAAAATATTTTATTCATACAAAATATGACCACACAATAAAATACTACACTCCTCTTTTCACGTTTTCAAGTGCAACGACTTGCAGCTTAGTCTAACACCCAGTTCGGGTGAGTGAATTGTGGCGTCACACCTTTTAAACAATACCGAATGTTGCGAAACATATGAAGAAACCACAAAAAATTGCAGAAAAAATGTGTTCAATGGTGTGATTTTAAAGTCGTAGAATATCGTATTCACTATGGTTAACCTCTACGTACTTTATACTGCTTCATAACAGGTTAACATTATTGTAAACAATGTATTTTTAAATGACTAAAAAGGCTATGTACAAAACATTTCATATTATTCCAAGTTTTTGTACGCTGAAATTGATTTAACCACTACCTGTTGCCCAAACATATGACTTAAATATTTACTTCAATAAACTGCTTCGCATCAATTTTTTGATATTCATGTACTAGAAAGATATATATACTCGTATGCACAGTTTGTTAACTAGAGTTGTAAAACGTTTTCATTTTCATAGCCATTTCTAAATGTTTTTCGTCTACGTACCCAAACAACCATTGATTGAATAATAAATAGAAAAATATAAAATCAATTTACCTCTAATGACAAACAATTAATTTTTCATTGTTTGCCTTTGTCGCTATTTCAGCTTTTTCTTCACATAGTACATAGTATATAGTGTATATAGTATTCCAACAGTAAAATAGCAAACTAGTTAAGAAAAAAAGGTAATTTAGTACTGTAATTACTTTTAAAAAATGAAATTAAAGAATACTAAGACTTTGTTCATAATTTTAAAGCTCCAAATTCATTCTTCTAAATATGTCGTTCTCCCGTTTCACTTGTCCCAACGCAACCTTCGAAACAATTCTTAAAGTCAATTTCTGGACTAGTCATCAATGTTCGTACCGTTTCACGTTTAATATCTTCAATTTCCTCAAAACGGCTTCCCCGAAGCGGTCATTTGAGTTTACTGAATAGCCAGAAGTCGGAGCTAAATTACACGTATACCGTGGCTGCGATGCGATTTTGATTGAAAGTTGGCGAAAAATTATTGATAGTCGGAAAACATTGGATCGCGGATGCTACTGCTCGGCTATTTTTCGAAAAAAATTGAGTGATTTTGAACCAATATCACATATATTATTTAACACATACTTAAACTATTTATTTCAAAAGTGGTGGACTTAACTTTATTATTTGGGTACATAAGTAACTGAAAATAGGTATTAAATTTTGGCTTCAGTCCATCAGAAAATTCTGTTCATGGTATAAGCATATCAGCGTTACTTTAGTTTTCTTACATGTATTGGGATTACTCTCCGGACAAACCCATGTCATGGATCTTTGTGTATGATCCCGATGAAACGCAAGCATTTTGAGACGACAGAGGGGATCCAAGCAGCATACACCTCGGCTCTCAAGGCTTTTCCGGAGAATGCCTTCCGTAACGCCTTCAATGCTTGGAAATCGCGATGGTAGCGCAGCATCGACGCAGAAGGAGCCTATTTGGAAAGTTTTTGAAGAATTTAAAGAAGTGGCCAGCTGGCATTTGTAATATCACAACGCATAATCGTATTGGCAGATGCAGAGCCAGGAATTGCAACTAATGTGATGGCGTATGGGTGAACAGCGGAACAAATAGATAACGTGTTGATAAAATATCAATTATAATTTGAGATGAGTGCATTATGGTTAACAAATATTCTTTATATGTTGCACAGAATAACTAACAATGAAAAGGCAACTATGACGTTTTCGGTGGTTGTGTCTTACTATAACAAATCATTATCGTTGTTATGTTGAACGGTTGAAATACTTCAATTAATCATAAACATGTAGATACAATTAAAAACTGATCCACACTCATAAATAATACAATTGTTAGATATTGTGAATAGTAGAATAAAACTGCAACCAAATAATACATAATTTTAGTATGCTCTGGGCATTAGTCACTAGATCACGTCTGGGCATTTTACAAGAGTATGATACAGTCTTCACACTTTCTGTAGAATTTCGTAGAATTTTCGAACATTACCCTTCTCGACCAATTCTTCTATGCTGGAATCTAATACTGCAGATAACTATATTTCGGGACCCGGCGAAGTCGATCAGCCTCATTGGGGATGTTTCATCGCTGAATTTACCGACTGTTGTGCCAAAGATACCTTGCTTGCCCACCCTCACGTTAAAGTCGCCAAGCACGATTTTGACATTGTGGTGTAGGCAGCTCTCATAGACCGCTTTAAGCGCTCACATAAGTCATGCATGATTAAATCGTACTTCCCTTCTATCGTGGCGTAGGCGGCAATAAACGATACGTTGAAGAATTTGCTTCGATTTGGATTGTGACTATTCGCTTATCCACCAGAGTGAATGACAGTACTTGGCGACGAGTCTCTCTTCCACCACGAATACCGCACCGAATTTGAGCTCCTGTAGTAAATGCCACAAGGACCTACTCGCTTCAGTCCTTGTCCTAGAAATGCTATGGATTTTCTTGGACAGTGATGATGTCAGCCTTTACTCCAACGAGGACATCAACCATCTCGGCAGCGGCAACATCCCAATTAATTGACCGGACGTTCCCTAATATCTTATTCCCTAACAAGTTTGTCATCAAAAGGAGGTCTTTTATAAGGCTATTTTCTTCTTTTTGTTGGTGGTGTTTTTTACATGGGGGTTCCACCCTCAGTGCACAAACCTGGTTTAAGGATATTTTGCTTTCCCAGTTTAGCTCACCTTTAAAACGATATCTTTTGATAATTGGTCTAATGCCAGATGTTGTGAGTGCTTTGAGAGAAGAGAAAAATCGTTTCTGGCAACTTCCAAGTGAATGGTGCTGAGAGAACTTTTTTTACTCCATCCTACATTACTTTACTTCTATATTTTATTATTGGGTATTACTGTTGCCACTGTTGTTTCTGCTATCCCTCAATTACGCGATGATATTTCAGCACTGAATTATGTTCTCATATTTGTAAATTTGTAGTGTGTGAGTTAATGGATTTAACAAAGCTTTCCACTAGGAAATACGCATTTCTCTGAACCAATTATTTAGCTGACAGTGGAGCGCATTCTGACATGCTTAAATGAACAGAAAATTTGTTCTAATTTTTCTTGTACAAAAACAATTGAGTGTATAAATAGAAACTGAATTATTCAGAATTTTTTTTTTAGAAAACTTTTTATTGTTCGTTTATTGATTCAAAAATACGTCACTACCTATATTTGCTTAATATTAGAAAAAATATTTATTTGGAAAGGAACTACAGCTGATCTCCGAGAGCCCTTCTCAAAAAGGATGTTTTGCATTAACCACTGTATCTCTGAACTCAATCTTCCGAAATTAAAAAACGAAACAGATTTCGTAAAAGTATTGTTAGATCTATTAATTAATCAAAGGAAAAATCAAAATAACTTTTGTTTTTATCAAATTGCACTCGAACTTAGCCTTTTCTTTTTTAGTTTCTTTTTTTTTTTTGCGTTAGCTTTTTAAGTAAAAATTTGCAATATTGGCACAGACTCGCGTTCCATAGAAAACAATGGATTGAAATTTTCTCTTAAAATTCAACAGTATATTGAAAGTATATAACCGGATTTGCGATTAATGATAATTTGAGTAATTATTTTAACGTTCGCTGGTATACATATGTTGGCGATGCTATTGGAAGAAAACGTCATTAAAGTACTATTTATATGTCATTAAGTCAACATATATAACTTCGTGAGCTGCTCTGCGTTTTATGTTCCTTTTAGATTGTGTCATTTTGCGTAGTTTTTCCTACAATGTGATTTGCGGGCATTTCTGCTCCATCGTTTACAGCCTATCCCACTGACTGGATGCATTCATTGCAAATGAAAAGACACAAATCTACTCTCGCCTACTCCCGTCTGGGTCATATATTACATCTGTCGCATGTTGCATTGTGGACATCACTGAAAAGTTGGAAAGCTGCTTACTAGCAAAAGCTTTGTAATCGTGCATACGGTTGGTAGCCTAAATGACTGTGTGTATGTATATACATACATATGCTATGTTTCTTATAATGCTGCATATGTCGTACATCTGGTCACTGTAAACTTATTTTCTTCACTGTTTACATAAGTAAGAAAATTATGATTTAAATTTTATTAAAACAAGCTAAATTTTTAAGTAATTGTTTAATTTATTTAAATTGTGAACTTATACTATAAATGAATTGCTTCAAATTATCGTTTGAATTTTTACCTCAATATTTGAGATATTTATTCAATTATAATTCCATTTCATTTCATTCCTTAAAATAACTTTGAAATATATATACATATATATATATATACAGAACTAATAAATCTAATCATTAAATATAAAAGTGCGCAACTTCCGTTGGTTCCAAATCGTTTGAATGGAATTGAATTGCTTCACTCTCTCTTCAACGAGTATACTGACCTTACGGACTTGCAGTCGAAACTGCAATAAGGGGCAGCCGTACCTACCATCTTTACAGCAATTGAAAAAGTTTTGTTTATCCATTCAAGCTGTTATGTCAAAGTTTTTGCTTAAGAGTAGTAATTGCTCCTTTGGTTTTTGTTGTTTTTATTTTGGAACTATATTGAAAGCTGCTCCACAAATTCTCTGTTGAAATATATATTGGCTCGATTCGATCAATGCGATCCAACGGAATTCGAAAATAGTGGTTGCAAAAGTTGCAATGATAGAAAGCAAAGCAACGATGTTTGCAAACTTTGCAAAAGCTAAGTTCAACAAACTGGTGCGAAGTAAGGAAATGAAAACTAAACAAACATAAAACAATAGCCGCGGTTAACACTAGATCTTAGTTTAAATCAAATGTGAGAAGTACATCTAATATACTTGTAGATAAAATTATATCGTTGCATTTAAAACACTAAACAATATAATATAATTTCTAACCTAAATTTTTTGAAAAGACTTTTCAAAGCGAAGTCCAAAATTTCAACTGGCTTGCTTCAAATTTTATCATTAATGTATGGAAGTTTTGGCCATTGCTTAATATCAGTATATCAATTAACCAGTGCAACAGAACGAAAGTAAGATAAACAAGAAAAAATGTTAACATCGGTTGCACAGAAGCTAAATACCCTTTACAGGAGCATTTCTGTTAGTAACTATGCGTTTAGTTTATATGGAAGCTATATGCTTTAGTAATCCGTTCTGAACAATTTTTTTGGAGATTACATTGTTGCTTCAAAAAATAATCAATACCAAATTTCCTGAATATATCTTGTCAAATGTGAAAGTTGCCCATACATGAACTTGATTCCGACCGTTCAGTTTGTATGGCAGCTATATGTTATAGTGGTCCAATATTTCCGCTCCGACAAATGAACAGCTTGTTGAAGAGAAAATAAGGTTTGCGAAATTTCAAAGCCATCTCTTAAAAACTGAAGGACTAGTTCGTATATATACAGACAGATGGACAGACAGACGGACATGGCTAAATCGGCTCAGCTCGACATATTGATCATTTATATATACACTTATGTATTAGGGTCATTCAAAAAAAAAATTTTTTTTTTCGTTTGGTACTCTGAAAAATAGGTTTCTAGACACCTCTAAGGAAACCTCTTAAAAATGAGTTCTTAATTGTAACGGAAGGTCCTCCTACTTACAATTTTCTATTTGTTCTTATTATCATACAGAAAGTTTTATATCTCGCTTCCAACTACTTGAAAAAATATCTTGTTCCTTACATTTTGTAGGAAATTGAATGCCCTACAATAAAGGTCTGTACGATTTTTTCGTAAACCCAACCACTTAAAAGATATTAGCAGTTAAAGTTTCATTATTTTTGGAAAAAATTTTTATTTCTTATGAATTTTAGAACTCAATCTTTCTGAGAGGTGCCTAGGAACCAATTTTTCAGAATACCAAACGAAAAAAAAATTTTTTTTTTTGGTTCACCCTAATATGCATTGATTTTTGACGATGAATATCTCGTAAACGCTTAACTTAACCGAAAAATCATATAAGACCATTTTTATAGAGCAGTGAATTTCCTACAAAACTATTAGTTTCATCATTCATACTAATGTTAATATCTTTTAAGCGGTCGGGTTTACGAAAAAATCGTTCAGATCTTTTTTGTAGAGCATTCAATTTCCTACAAAATCTAAGGAACAAGATATGTTTTCAAGTAGTTGAAAGCGAGATATAAAACTTTCTGTATGATAATAAGAAAAAATAGAAAATTGTAAGTAGGAGGACCTTCCCGTTACAATTAAGAACTCATTCTTGGGGAGGTTTCCTTAGAGGTGCCCCATTTTTCAGAGTACCCTATCACCCTATTATATATGCACTTTACATTGTCTCCGACGCTTTCTTCTGGATGTTACAAACTTCGTGAGAAACTTAATATGCCCTGTTCAGGGTATAACAAGTCAGAAAGGGATAAGTTCGGGTGTAACGAATTACTATATACTTTTGCAGCTTGCGAATTTCAAATATGGGGAAATATTAATAAGTTTCGACAGTAGTATTATTCTGATTTCATCTAATTTCATAAAGTACTACAAAATTATTACAAATTATACTAAACTAGACTAGACTAAATTCAATTGAAATTGGTCGTGCACATGCTGATATGATTTAACCTAAAAGTGGGCGGTGACATGCCCATCGTCCATTTTATACCTTAGTTCCGCTAAAGCCCTCTCATACCATGTCGGGTGTAAACGTATATGCCCCTGGTATATTTCGTTGAGCAGACGGGGTTATCTTCCGATTTCATTAATTTTTGCAATGATGATGGATTTGATAAAAGAATTTGTCGTGAGCGAATTTGGTAATTGTGGTTTAAGTGGGTTAGGAGATATGTACATTAAACCAAATAAAGATCGGGCCACACCCACAGAAAGCAAGTCTACATTACAATATGCCTAAGACGTCGTGCTACATGATTGTTTTAATATAGGAGTCTTACGGGGGATGAGAACACAAAATATCAACACCCCAAGCTAAATTTAATTTGTCCCAGATCTCTCCAACAGCCATTATTGGGAGAGTTTTGGGATATCTGATAATTTCTTTCGG
Organism: Bactrocera latifrons; assembly: GCF_001853355.1. Lineage (NCBI taxonomy): Eukaryota > Metazoa > Arthropoda > Insecta > Diptera > Tephritidae > Bactrocera > Bactrocera latifrons. The sequence goes on from NW_017537129.1 coordinate 125,852, forward strand.
TAAATGGAAAGAATGTTTCTGGGATCCTTGTTTTCCTGTTGTTTTTTTATACGTTATTGCATTGCGTATCATTGCTTCTAAATATAAATCATTTTTAGAATTTTTTGAATGTTTGGTCGGTCTATATAAAGTTTCTATCCAAATTTCTCTTCTCCTCCCTGCATTGGTTGATTCATTGTGCTTTTAGTAGTTTTGAACATTACTGTTATATGGGGAGTGAGCGGACTTCTTTTCTGATTTCATCCATCATCACACTGTTGGTAGAAGTTGTTAAAGTATTTGTGCTGGGTGAAATTGGTTATTGCAGCTGTAGTGGTTGAGGATATATGTTGATTAAACTTATTAGAGAACGAGGCCAAGACCACTTGCCACTTGCTTCTTGCCACTGCGATCGCCGGGATTCTTAATAGGACCCCGCGTAAAAATTGGATGATGGGCGTGGCACCAGCCATCTTTTGATCAAATCCCATCTCGTGATCTGACTGCCCGATTTCGACAAAATTTCCAACATTCTTTTCGCAATCCTATGTCACTGTGTATGTATGTTTGAGCGAAATTGGACAACAACCACGCTTTCTTCCCATGTAACATACATTTAAATTACAATTTGATTCCTTCACTTTCCAGTACACAAATCAAGAAGCAATTAATATAATGGGATTAAACTTTGCACGAAAAATGCCTCTAGTGTATGCCACTTTATGATAAAAAATTGTTTAAATCCAACGAGAACTGTTCCTGGGTACCGAATATGTGGACCAAAGTACCTTTAGTTGCCTTTTATTCGAAAAACTGTCAACATGTAAGACATGCAATAGAAATTCAGACACAATCCTTTTCCTGCAGTAGTAATTCTGTGTATCGAAAATGGGTAGAATCGGGTCAATACCTCCCTGAGCATTGATATAGCTAATATAAAGATTTTCGAATTTACTGGTGAATTTATGATGGTTATCGGCCAATATTTGGGCTATCTCAATTTCAGAACATATTTTACTCACAACAGTAAAAGTATATCATTGTGTCTTAAATTGATACAATTGGGCGAAAACTTGACCATGGCCGCAAATAACCATTACCATAATTTTCGAACATCCGGCTGATTTTGCATAATGATTTTGTTTTTATACTCTCGCAACAAWGTTGCTAAAGAGAGTATTATAGTTTTGTTCACACAACGGTTGTTTGTAAGTCCTAAAACTAAAAGAGTCARATATAGGGTTATATATACCAAARTGATCAGGGTGACGAGTAGAGTTGAAATCCGGATGTCTGTCTGTCCGTCCGTCCGTGCAAGCTGTAACTTGAGTAAAAATTGAGATACGTATTTCTTGGCTCCATAAGAAGGTTAAGTTCGAAGATGGGCAAAATCGGCACACTGCCACGCCCACAAAATGGCGAAAACCGAAAACYTATAAAGTRTCATAACTAAGCCATAAATAAAGATATTAAAGTGAAATTTGGCAAAAAGGATCGCATTAGGGAGGGGCATATTTGGCCGTAATTTTTTGGAAAAGTGGGCGTGGCCCCGCCCCCTACTAAGTTTTTTGTACATATCTCGGAAACTGCTACAGTTATGTCAACCAAACTCTTTTCCTTCAGGCATTTTCATATACAGCTCAAAAATGGAAGAAATTGGATAATAACCTCCCATAAAAGGTTAAAAGTCACTAAAAGTGTGTTAACCGACTAACGAAAAACGTCAAAAACACTAAATTWTACGGAAGAAATGGCAGAAGGAAGCTGCACCCAGGCTTTTTTTAAAAATTGAAAATGGGCGTGGCGACGCCCACTTATGGACCAAAAACCATATCTCAGGAACTACTCTACCGATTTCAATAAAATTTGGTATGTAATATTTTCTTAACACCCTGATCACATGGCCGAAATATAGGTGAAATCGGTTCACCACGCCTTCTTCCAATATAACGCTATTTTGAATTCCATCTGATGCCTTCTCTGTATACTACTCGTATATACATTAGGAACCAATGATGATAGCGGAATAAAACTTTACGCAAATACGGTACTTGAGCTGAGGTATCCCTTGTGGAAAAATTGTCGTGATCGAGCTATAACTTTTCAATGCAATTAAAATAAATGAAAATACAATTCAATACACAAATTGATCTAATATAATTAATTTTACAGCAAAAGAAAAAAATATGTAAATGACGGATAATGAAATCTCGATTATCACTTTATCATGCTACACCCGAACTTAGCTCTTCCTTATTTGTTCAAGTTACGGCTTTCTCAGTCGGGCGGATGAACGGACAGACGATCTACCCGATTTGAACTCGTTTCTTCATCCTAATTAGTTAGGTGACGAACCATTATTCATCGTGATCTACGTTTTATAGTAAGATTTCAGGATTAACTTGCACGACGCATCTAGACTGCACAAAATGCAATGAAACTACGCATAAATTTTTATTGCGCATACGACATGGAGGCCAGCTACGAGAGACAACTATCCTGATGATTGCATCACAGACGCTTTAATTAATGTACTACTGGTTCGTAGTGTTGCCTTATTGGTGTGATTATATGCGACGTTTCCGATAGGTTAATGGAATCTTTTGTGCAACAATCTCAGCTTAATCCTTATTGTACGAAATGGTTTTGAATTTTACAAATTGTACATATGTGGCATGTCAAAACTGAAAAGAATTTATTTTTATGTAGGGTTATATACATATATACTATACTATATACAGCGTCTTTCCAGTTACCCACTATAATATAAGGGTCACCTACGAATGTTACGAATTGGGGTTGGATCAATTCTTTTATGGGCTTATAGCAGCCATATTGTTTAAGAAGCGAGATATCTCAATAAAATATCGGTTTAACTCAAAATTGTACGACATAGCTTCAAAGCATTTCCACACGTCCTTTTCACTTTAGTCAGTAAATATTTAATACTGAATCAGCTCAGCAGAATTTTCTACTAATGTCCAAACTCCGATATTTGCTTTCTTTTTAAAGAACAGAGCTTGTATTTTGGGCAAACTCAAAAAACGAACTTCAAATGCTCGTTCATGAGACAAATAAAGGATATGCCTGTATGGAAATGCCATAATGTCTTGAGTTACAATCATTCTATGAGTTGAAAGCTGCTTTCTATTGTTGATTTTTTAGTGCAAAGCCAGCTGACAATTCATTTTCAGTGCTTATGACGTGCTTATCTAATTTAAAATCCTTTAGTTACTCGCTCTTAACTAAAATGCAATTATAAAAGGGATTGAGGCAATGCACTTAATAAATGTTTAACAGTTCAAATGACCATGAATGAACTACTTTAAATTGTAACTGTTGTAGACCATGTCAATGCAGACTACCCTTGCAGAACAATTGATTTTGTGGAAATTGCCACAAGCTCAAATTTCTTAATTAAACGACCACTTTATAGTTGACAAAGAAATTTCACATAAGCTAAAATTTCAAATGTAATCAACAGTAGATTAACAAGCAATTAAGTGAAGCATAAATATCAATAGAACGACCCATAGAGCTGTCAATATTCTAGCAAGTTTGGTTTAGATATGGGGTTATAACCTGCTCTTTTGTATGAGTTCCTTTCCGCTCAATTAAGCCAACATCGCGCGATTGTCAGTCAATACAATAGTGCCGTTTGTACGGTGCATGCATAACCCGTTGCTTTAATACTCAATGTATTGAAAACCGTTTGCTCGTATTTGAAATCATTATTGTAGAAAAGTTACACATAACGATATCGTAGATACCAGAAAAAGTTGTGTTGTATTTAAAGTGTATTATACTTATATATAACAACATATAAAAAAATCGTTTTTTTTTAAGCCGTAAATCTCCGTTTGCTCCTTATTTTTAATTGATGAGGCTGCGAATCTTCTCTTAAGGCCACTCCACACGTTCTCAGTTAGGTTGTGTTGAGCGGATTGACTAGGTTATGGCATACAGGTAATATTTGCAAAATACACCTCTACTCAAAGGTGGTCCTTTATCCAAAATAAAAGACAAGGCGTTGGCCAGAAATAATATCCTCGCACCATTATGATTCTGTTCCCATGTTTAATTATCTTTGAGTTGTTTCTAACAAAACTTTTTTTTTAAATCATATTCAAAAATATTATTCCTAACTACATGACTTAATAACGCGGAGTAAACGTGCTCCGGTGGGCATTTCCTTTCTTGCCATAAAAAGATACAGCGACCACAAATCAGGCCAGTTTTTCTAGGACGAAAAGCAAACTCGTAGGCTTTTCAGATTACAGAGTATTAGTTATAAAGCTTATAACATATTTGCAACGATCTTGTACGGTTGTTTTACTAATGGAAACTCCATATCGGTGCAGTTTAACTACCACCACACATATTTTATTGCCCAACATAATTAAATGAAGCAATGATAACTCGACACTCAAACGCAAAACTTAAATTAAGTAATTTGTTAGAAAAACGAAAATCATCATTGTATGGACCCGATTTTATCTATTTTAGCCATTACTACAATACTGGTTTAATTACCTTACACCGTCATCAATCATATGGTATAAAAACACCAGGATGTTACATATTTGGTAGTCGAAAAAGTCTTTTCGTATTTTTATCAAACTTCAACTTGTTTTTATATTTCCAATAACAAATAAATAAATAGATATATTGCATTTTGGTAATTTTTTTTGTCATTTTGACATTTTTTCACTTGGGATATTATTCAATCGAAATTTCGAAATTTCCAGAACGGAAGCAAGCGTACCATTGCTGTGCCACAAGAACAGACACAACATCGTCTCCATAAACCTCACAAATTTCATTTGTGGCTGGCAAGGCATTCTTCAGTTTTTTATAAAAAAATTTCAAATGTCTTCATTATTTTCACTCATTTTTGAATAGCTGTAATTTCTGGCGAACTTAATTTGTTTTTGGTTAAGTGAAGCTTAAAATCTAAACCTTTACTTTATATGGCACGGCACAATGTGATTGGTAGCATTGGAAATATACGACTCTAACGACATCTATATCAATATTAGTTATATGGGGGCTAGATCAAGTTTTGCCATATTTAAACTAAAACACTTTATCGGTATAAAAGTAATCAGGAAGTTCGAAAATCGTTGTAACAGGTATGTATATGGGAGCTAAATTCAACCCATTCAATCAGACATACCACCATCAGAAAAGGATTATCCCTGAATTTTAATTATACGTCGCATACATTTACCAACATTTGCTATAAAAATATACTATGGATACTGAGGTCTAAATATTCTAATACTCTATATCTAGGGGTTTGAACAGTTTTCTTGGATTAAGACGGTAGGTGGAAAACTTTATAAGTGCAGCATTTTTATACCATTATATCAGTTTGATCTTGATTTCTACACTTGAAAGTGAAGTCAAATGGAGTTTAAAATTGTTTCATAAGGGAGGTAAACCTGTTTAAAGTCAGACTGTGGCCATTTTCACACTGTTGGTAAAAGGTAGTATAAGATTTGTACTCAACAAATTTGGTTGTCACAGATTAAGTGATATTTACATTGAACTTAGGGTAAGTGTGGGTAATATGGTATACCAATTTGTATTTTGGCTAAAACTGCGAAAAGTTTCGTCAGAAACCTTCAAAACTGAAAATTAAATGAAAGCAAAAGACCACCTTGGCTTAATTTTTTTCTAAATAAAGTAAAATTTATGTTTGCAAATAAAAAACTACAGAAAAGCTTTATATGCAGAAATCGAAAAGAAATAATTTCTCTTTGGAATATATTTGCCGAAAATGGTCGGTTACCATAAAACTTTATCACATCATCTCGGGTTGGTATCACTCGCACTTTTAGTAGTTTTTAACAGTACCGGTATATGGGGAGTGGAGAGGGTTATCTTCCGAATTCATCCATTTTTACAGTGCCGGTAGATGTACTGAAGGGATTAATCGTGACTGTGAACGAATGTGATTATTGTAGTTAAAGTCGTTTAGGTACATTGAACACAGGTGCGCCTTGTTACTGTAAAAGCCGGTGCTAAATTACAATTATTTATTTTAATATGGTGCTTAGTGATAGCATTTTGTAAATTTGTCAGTGCTTAGTTAGGACACTTTATATGTTTTCGTTCATGGCGATTTATGAGCGTGGCAGTGGTCCGACTACGGCCATCTACAACCTCGATCTATTTTGTACTAAAGAACCTGCAAACCAAGTTTCATCAAAATATCTCAACATTTTCGGAAATTTACTGTGGCATGAATGAAACACGAAATAAAATGGAACATGAGTAAAACAAAATTTTAATATTGGTTAAAGCTGGTTTATATCTGACCGCAGAACCTGAGAATGTTAAACATATGTAATATTATGTATGTAATTTGAAGCGTAATCAATAAGACACTCGAACATTTCGAATTTTTTGATGATACGTTTGCATTTCAGGTGGCTATATGTATAACTCTCTATCCCTCTCGTTTGGGTTTAGATGATATGAACAACCATTTGGTAAACAAAACTATAATACTCTGTAATAACTGGCTACAAGAGTATACAAATTTATTTTTCTACAACTTATGGTTTTATCGGAATATTGGCTTTAAATTGCTAAAAATCTTACACCTTTTGAGCTTTGCTTTGCTGGTTTACTAAGAACTGTATATTAACAAGTATGTGCTCACACACAAATCCAAACAATCACAGTTACATAAAATCACAATTACATAAAAAAACGGTTTTTCGCAATTATTGCACAAAGCAGGTGATTCAATTACAAGTATCGAGAGTTGTTCTGTGATTCGTCTTTTAAGTCAAAGCTTATTTTTCTTAAATATACATACTTTACACATTAGCCCATTAAAGGGTATATTTTATTCTTAAAATACTGACCTTCGTCTAAAGTTAGTTTGTGAATTAATATGATTGTTTAATATTTAGTTTGAAAATAAAATTTAAAAAAATTAACAAACATAAATATTTAATATTTAGCTTTCGACTTAAGACTAAGGAAATTAAAGAAATACGATGTTTGATGAATGTTTCAAATCCTTTGAACTGAGCAGATTAGGTTTGTCAAGAAATTATTAACACGCGGAAGAGAATTTTTGGCGACGCTACAAAATATAAATGTACAGCGTGGCGTGACAGTTTTTTTTTATCATTCCACTACGATCGGAACTAAGCAAATATTTAATGGAGTAATATGTTTAAGATTCTTATACTTTGATCCAAAGAAATTTCTCAACCGTCGTGTGAATAAAATAAATTCGAAAATTTCAAATTTGTGTTTCTTCATTACAGAACGTTAGAATAAAAAATAGTATACTAATCACTAAGCTAATTAATTTCTATATTAATATAACGATGTAAATAAATTATTATTTCTTTTTGCTGATAAAATCACCAGTGGCTAAAGTGTGCTATTCTTTTAATATCTTGTAGTCCTTTCTGTCAACAAATAGTGCTTCATGTTTCTGTATGGATACCGACTTATGCACATATACTGTGTTAGTATCTTCTGTGGCTTAGCTTATCTTATTAGATTTCAAATAATATACGGAGGAAAGAAACAGACTAAACAACAGCACATTTAATGCAGAATGCAATAGCATTCTCCACATGCTATTCAATACCTTAACACTATATATCTGACGCAGCATAAAATGTGCGTGTACGCCACAATGAAGTACATTGCAACAACAGCAAGCGATAACATCATAAAGCAGATTGCCTTTTGTGTCTCATTGACAGACCACACAACGGCTTACTAGGGACATTTATTTATACTGATACAAGAATATATGTGAATGTAAGCATACATTTTTATAAAGTTCATTTCAGTTACTTTGTGGTTTACGTATGCATTTTGAGGATGTACGTTATTTTCCAAGTTGCCTGAAACATGTTTCTTTTCGCATGTGTATAACATTGCCTTTTTTGCTATTTTGCAATAATAAAGTAAACCTAAAACCTTGGAAAAATGGCATTCTAATACAAAACTTTGTGTTCTACAAAAGAGTCATTTCTAATTTTTATTTAAACGCCTTCTTTAAAGGTTTACGCAGTTATATTTAAGTATCAAATGACTTGAACATTCATATAAAGGATTGCTTAATCCAAAAATTTTATCAAAGAATCTGTATAAAATTTTATGTGAAAATTAAAATTAAGTATGAGGATCCTACGAATGTTGACTCTGATTGAATTTGTCTATTTTGGACAAAAGAAAAGTTTATCGGTGGCACAAAATGTTCTCAGAAGGTCTAAAAAATGTGAATGGCGCAGAGCGTTATAGACATTTAAGCACGTCAAGATATGAGGAAAACATTAATGAAGTGGATAAAATACGTATAATCGTAGTTATGGTTGCGGTTAACAAAGAATATTATCTGCAAGTTCTGTCAAATTCTTTTACCATTGCCAGAAACGCCCGGATCTAGAGAAAAACAAACAACGGCTTTGTACTGTGATGTGCGCGAATTTTTGTCTAAAAACAACATATTAATTGGCCGTAGCCACCGTATTCCCAAGGCATGTCCCCCTGTAAATTTTTGATTCCCAACACTGAAGAAACCCAGGAAAGGACGATGCTATGATACGATTAAAGAGATAAAAATTGGAGATGAAAGATACAAAATAGAAATTCATAAATAAATAAACATTTTCTTTAGAAATACGAAAATCGTGTTACTTTTTGAGCAAACCTCTTACATTTGATGCATAACTTCTCACTAAAAGTTTGTAATAAAAAAAAAAATCGACAATATGTACCTTTTTGTAGAGCGACACATTTAAAATTTGAGTGTCATTTTCTCAAGGTTGTAGATTGTTTTGTTAATAAAAAACTTTACTGCCTAAGCCAAAAAATTGCCTAAGTATAAAATGTTCGTATACAACCATGTATCAATTCGAGCTTTTAAATGTGCATTAATGTTGGCGTTTTTGCATGTGTATTTTAAGTAATATGGATATGTGAGAAAAAGTTTACTCTTTAAAGTATTAGGAGATATGTGAAATCTTTTTAAGGCTCTGTATGCTGCTTCATTTTCAATGAGAGATTTTATCCTTCAAGATAAAGTAAACAAAATTCCTTGCTAAATACCAACTAGAACTATTGTTCCTGACAGGAACCTAGATATCTTGTATACTATATGTTATAATGTTATGTTCATTGAAAGATACGAATTAAAAATTTGATATTTACTCTTCAAAATGGCATATAAGCATGTCACAAGTGCAAGTTATTTATTATTAATAAATACTTCACACTTTTGTATAAACTGGAGTTAGTTTTACAAAAATCTAAGGACAATGAAAATTATATATGTCAACATTATAAATACGATCGTGCTACATTTCGTCACCTAAAATGCAAAATAACGTATCAAAAATTAAAAATTGAGTATCTTATTGATTACGATTCACTACTTTAAATTACATACATAATATTACATATATCCAAAATTTTCAGTGCGTTCAAATATAAACCAGTTTTAACCAATATTAAAATTTTATTTTCACTATTGTTTCATTTTATTTCGCGTTTAATTTACGAATTTACGCCACTGTAAATTTTCGAAAATGTTGTTACGTTATTTTGCATTTTAGGTGACGATATACATATGTTGTTAATAAATAAAAACTGAAAAAGACTTTAATTATGATTTACAACGCGGAAAGCTCATAGAGGGCCGTTAGCGCATTTGGAAAAAAATTATCCGCAAGGAACCATAACTATATTTATTACGACAACGGTTGTCATGGGAAATATTCAGTTACATTTTTTCGGTTGAACTTTTTAAGTCCGAATATTTAATACAAGTTTTAAATGAAATGCGGAGAGAACGCAGCGTATACAAAGTTTAACAGAGCAAGTCGGCGAATGCCATATTTGCACTTTTAACTTGACCATTTTAAAAACGAATTCCTTTTGCTGTCGCCCTTGGCAGCCACAATTTCGAGTAAAAGAACAGTAAAATGGCGGTCCTCATACAACAAGGAAAAAAGCATATATAATATATATACAAATTTTGTGAGAATGAGCAAACAAAAATTAAAAACTCCAGCTGCGTGCAATATAAGGGCGTAAGAAATTTTTAATCTGCATGCTAATGGTTTGTGTCACACAGTCGAAAGTCGGTAAAAGCAGAGAAGTGCGTGGAAAAAGTTTGTATTTGAATATACAGTAAATTCATATAACTGAATGAAGACATATGTGTTAAAAGAAGCTGATGAAAATTCTACATGGCTTTAAATTTTTTTTTTTATTTTTTCTCACATTCATCTAATTATTTGTAAATATCCAAGATCTTTAGAGTTATAACCATCCCCATTTTGATATAAAGCCATGTATGACTGATGTGCTAAGAGGACTATGAGGGATTTCGAATCAAAGATCAAAAATTTTTGCAGCACGTGCTGTTATTTTCGTCATTTTAGTAAATGGTGGTGGTTTAAGCCCTACACTCCCTGACTACAACACCAAAATTCTTACGTGTTAGGACATTTTGACTATTTTTTTCGGTTTTAGCAAAAAAAAGTTGGCAATGAACAGCTTTTATTACCATAATCTCAAAACTACTGTATACTAGTGTTAGCTAACGGAACTAAGCATTTTATTTTCAAACTGGCTGACCCCGCATGCGTTGCACACACCGTACCATTCACAGCATGCAATGACTTAAATGAAGTTGTACCGCGTACATTAATCAATAGTAACCGAAAGTAGAAGCAATCATCGTTTTTCGGGTGGACCTTGAATGTCAATCTACTGGTTGGCCTTGCTTTCTGCGTAACCATTTCTTCGACGATGCATTCCGTGTATAATATCAAGACTTTTCCGCAATGTTTTCGCAAACGAATCACTGAAGCAAGTTGAGAAAAAACTCGTCAATGCCAATTTTGTTGTTGGAATTGTTTGCGCTGGCTGTACTGTATTCCCTGAATTGAAAAACACTCTTTGGCCATTCTCCAAAAGAACTGCGAGGCGCACAACAGTCGGAAAACGTTCATGAATTGTAAAAGTAAACACACTACAAAGCTCTTTATTGCAGTTCACGTATCGACCATTTGACCATTCATCTCGTTCAAGACTAATAACCGCCATGCTGCTTTTTTTTTTGACGTATTTGATCGATTTCACCAAACTACAATATCAAACATTGACATGAGTTTTGAATGTGAATTAGACAACAGTGGCGAATATGGTACGATCTATATATTGTCGACCTCGATATTCACTCCTCTAAATTGAATGGTAAATATTCTGCCACTGTCGTCTGATGAGTTACGACGACAGAGAGGATATCCATCATATCCAGTTTGCGTTTCCGAAAGAAAAGAAAAGTGGATAGTGTTTCGTTCATTTATTGTTAGACATACAAACCGAAGTGGGAGTGTGGTGTCCGCACGGTAAATGAACCATATTGGTTTTAATGACTTCGTATAATACTGGATCTTTCTTCGCATCAGGAATTTCCGCAGAAATGATTTCATCAATTTCATCTGGTGTAAACCACCATCTACCATCCACAGATGGATGTGTCCGTGCGGCAAACCTCTTTTTTGCTACTCAACAGAATACATTCAGCATCTGACTCCACCATATATACACACATTGTTTCAAGATAAATCAAACATCGCAAGTGTTGTTTGAAAAGTCGTGCTGTAACCGATATTATTCGTAACAAATTTCAACTGTAATCACTTCGTCTGAAACACGTATGTATACAGTTTTCATTGAATAATTTCCAATAATTTTTCTTTTAAATAGCCGGAATAAAAAAGAAAGCGACCGAAATTGAACGACTAAAATAATTTACAAAACAAAATATTGGAAACCGAAAGAAAAAGCATTGTATGTAAAAAAGTCACTTTTGGGAAATTTCCAATTTTTCAACTTTTCCTTACGAAAAGTACAAGTTTTTTTATTTCTAAACCTTTCCAGATCCACAGCAAACAACTTCAGAAAATTTCATGAAGATTGGTTTAGCCATTCTCGAGCCTTAACGTTATTAACAAACAAAATTTCATTTTTACTTATATACAAAACAAAACTTTTGTATGGTAAAAAGAAAAAGGCTGCTTTTAGGACACTCTCTGAACTTCAAAGAACATTTAAGGATACGAATTGGCCAAATTGGTCCAGGTTATTGGTCCAGGTTATGCAACATTCGTACATAAGAACCTCCTCCTAATAATAACAAACACAACAGAAAAATAATTCTGTAACAAAATTTTAGAAACCCTCGTATAATTTATTATAATTTTAGAACTAAATATGATGCTGAACTAGTACGAGTTGGTTGAGATCGAGGAATGTTTTTTTCTAAAAGCATCAATATTTTATTGTTTATAATTTTGTAGAGCATGAAATATTTTAAAACATTCCCCACTATACATTGAGGGATGGTTGGTGCATATTTGACAATAGCAATTTGTTTAGCGCCTGCCACTAGATGTTTTCCTGTCAGAACATAGCATTTATAAGATTTTGGGGATCCGCACAGTGATGTTTCGCCATTAAGAAAACAATTACGGTTTAAATTTTTTTAATTTAATTAACAAATCAATAAACAGTCTTTATATTCCCAGTGTCGTCAATGGAGAAATGGGAGAGTTTCTCAAGTTCTTCATACTCATGCATTTCGGCTTCTTTCTTTTTTGATCTGCATATGCGACTCGCTTCCCTCTTCAACTATCCGTATCTACCTTCTCCCGCTAGTGTTGTGATCGATCGCAACATTGCGAGATAGGCTTTCTTCTTCCTCTACAATGTGGCACGCCAGTCTTTATAGTACCAGCTGCTCTTACGAAAATCAATAGTTTTGCTTATAAGGAGCCAGAAGTACCGTCCCATAGTTTCATTATATCGAGTGACTGATGAGTGTTCACAGTGGGCAGGAGGAGAAGTCGAGTAAAACGCCCTTTCGCTGTCGGTTGTGACTGTAGCTCCTCGATGTCGTACATTCCCTGTGATTATTGACGGACTATCTTTGCTGTACAGAGTTGGGCACTTATCTTGGCTGTAACAAGATAAAGGTCGATGCTAGAGCTAAGGAGCGTACGCCCGTGTATACCACAATATGATCGACCTGATTGGTGGCTTTCCGATTCACAAGCTTGATGAATTTGCGTATACTGGAATCTAGCCTCAATCCATTTATGGACGTTTCTTCATTGAGGGTGAGTTTACCGACTGTTTGGCAAAGACGCTTTCTTGTACTACTCGTGTCTTTCCTTGCCCCGTCCATTGCCTTTGTGCCTTTCATTCGAGGATGTTATTCCTTTCTATATGCCGGGTTCCAAACCCAGCATACAACCTCGCTATGTTAGTAGTATATAGCTTTATAAAAATTTATATAGCGAGTCGATTGTTTCAAGACCGACGCCTGCTCCTAGCCGCTCTTCTGATGAATAGACGCGGCAATTAATTGGCTTAAGCTTTTTCTCCTTAGTCAGGACTGGCTAATCCAGGGTGCGAAGCGAGGACGCAAGAGTAGGAATTGGGTATAGTCCTACGAGTGTAACTGCTTACCCAGAAGCATGACAATACCCCATTACAGATCTATCTCGTCACAGAAGAAAATTGAAACTAATATACTCCAAATATCCCCGTGTAACTCTGATTTAATGCTATATGTTTGTCTGCAAGGAATCTGGATGTAGATGTGACAAGGATTTTTAATGTCAAAAACATCTGTTGTATAAATTTTCAACAGGTAACTTCGGTAGTCATACGAAAATAAAGCCCACTAAATTTCTGTAAAAGTCTATAAATAGTTAATACAATTTGAAACCTCTTATATTGTTGTGAACACATTTAATCAAAATGCAAACAACAATTATTGATTAATTATTCAGAATTATTAGCGCATGAAAATTGCTTTCGAAGTAGCCATTCACTCACTGAAGCTATCCTTACATCCATATACAATATTCATAAACTGAACACATAATGCATACCTACAAAACCATTTATTTATTACAAGCTGTAACGGACGGCAGACATTAATGTTAATGCATTTTTAATTGCGACATTTTCGCATTTATTATCACACCTCCAACTGATATACAGAGGACAATTTGTAAATGTTATTTTATTAATAAATATTGCATATAGTTTGAATTCATTGCACCCGTATTATCCACAGTTATCCATTTTTTATTTTATTTTTTTAAATTATACTCGTATTGTAATAATATTAACCTGATGATTGAATTTTCTTAAACATACATATGAAGCTTTCACTAAGCTCATCAGCGTATTAGGAGTTTACGCCAATCGGTAACCATCAAGAAAAAACAATTCCTCCGTAGTCTTGCTTACTAAGAATAAATTTTTTGCGCCCATAACTCTGAGATGCTAATATTATATTAAGTTTCAAGTAGCTGATTGATTAAGTAAGGGTGCCAATCCAATCTAAACTGATGTTTTACTTTTTCCTAAGTTGCTGAGTGGTTTTGTAAGTTACCATGGGAGGATGGAGTCATGTGTAGAAATTCACGCAAGTGCGGAAAGTTCTCTGATCGCCATTCACTTGGCCAGAAACGATTCTTTTACATATGGCTCAAGCAGCTCACGACTTCCGGTTTTTGACCAAGTATCCTCTAGGTAGCCTAAGATCATCCGTTTGAAGGCGCCACGCCACGTAAAAAAACATCCACAATGAAAATTAGCAATCAACCTCGGATGAGAGACCCCCTTTTGATTACGACCATTGCAAACGAAATACTATGAATTGAGGGCATGTACCTGAAATATCCGGTCCCTTGGGAAGGTGTCCTCACGACGGGAAAAGGACAGAGATGAATAGGTCCTTGTGGTATTTACTATAGTGGCCATATAAAGCAGCGCTAGTTTGATGTGAGGTTTGTGGCTGGAGAGGACTCCGTCGCCAAGTACCATCATTCACTCCGGTAAATGAACGTCTAGTCACAATCCGCATCAAATCGACTTTCCTCAACATATCGTTGATTTGCACTCACGCCCCCATTGAAGAGAAGGACGATGTGACCAAAGATTCCTTCTATGAGCGCTTGGAGCGCGCCTACGAGAGCTGCCCCCGCCACGATGTCAAAATCGTGCTTGGTGCTTTTAAAGCCAGGGTGGCCAAAGAAGGTGTTCTCGGCACTACGGTCGGTAAATGCAGCCTCCACGACGAAACGTCCCCAAATGGGTTGAGGCTGATCGACTTCGCAGATAGATCATATTGTGATAGACGGAAGACACGTCTCCAGTATTCTAGACGTGCGTACGCTCCGAGGTCCTATTATCGACTCGGACCACTATCTTATTGCAGGCAAAATTCGCACCCGCCTATATGCAGCAAAAAGCGCACACGTGGGGAGGCTGCAATCACAACAGATAGCCGAACGATTTTCTACTCGGCTTACAATCCTGCTCTCTGAGAGCACTCTTCAACAATTCTTTATAAGGGAACTGTGTGACGGCATTTCAAACTCCTTACGTACAGCTACAACCGAAACCATTGGTTACAGGGAAGTGAAAAAGAACAGCTGGTACGACGAGAAGTGAAGTGACGCAGCGGAGAGAAAGAGAAAACAGGCTGCCTGCCTCGCAACGTAACGACCGACCACAACACGTGCGAGATGGGATAGATACCGAGAGTTGAATAGAGAAGCGAAACGCATTTGCAGACAGAAAAAGAAAGAGGAAGAAATGCGTGAGTACGAAGAGCTTGATAAGCTGGCTGACAGGGGTGATGCTCGAAAATTCTACGAAAAAATGCGGCGGCTTACAGAGGGTTTCAAGACCAGAGCATACTCGTGTCGAACCCCTAAATGTGATCTAGTCACCGATGCCCAGAGCATACTTAAACCGTGGATGGAGCACTTCTCCAGCTTCCAGAACCCGATTCCCCAATAGGACGAAAGCGTGCCCCACGAATAGAATTTAAGTGCGCTCTGCCCAATCCACAAAAAGCGATGTGAGAATTTGGTATCCCCGTCAAACTAATACGGCTGTGTAAACTGACGTTGAGCAACAAAAAATGTTCCACAAGCTTCGGGAAGGACCTTTCCAAGCCGTTTGCTACCAAATGAGGTTTCAGACAAGGCGGCTCTCTATCTTGCGACTTCTTCAATCGGCTGCTGGAGAAAATAGTTCGAGCTGCAGAACTTAATCGAGCAGGTACAGTATTTTATAAGAGTGTACAGTTGCCGGCGTATGCCGATGATATTGATATCATTGGCCTCAACACCCGCGCCGTTAGTTCTGCTTTCTCCAGACTGGACAACTAAGTAAAGCAAATGGGTCTGCCAGTGAGCGATTGCAAGACGAAATATCTTCTGTCATCAAACAAACAGTCTTCACACTCGCGACTACGCGGTCACGTCACTGCTGATAGTCATAACTTTGAAGTCATAGATAATTTCGTATATCTTGGAACCAGCGTAAACACCACCAACAATGTCAGCCTGGAAATCCAACGTAGGATAACTCTTGCCAACAGGTGCTACTTTGGACTGAGTTGCCAATTGGGAAGCAAAGTCCTCTCTCGACAAACAAAAAGCAAACTCTATAAGTCACTTATAATTAACGTCCTGCTATATGGTGCAGAGGCTTGGACGATGTCAACAACGAGTTTCGAGAGAAAAGTTCTTCGAAAGATTTATGGTCCTTTGCGCGTTGGCCACGGCGAATATCGCATTCGGTGGAACGATGACGAGATTGATATAGTTCATCGAATTAAAAGACAGCGACTCGCTGGCTAGGTCATGTTGTCTGAATGGACGAAAACACTCCAGCTCTGAAAGTATTCGACGTTCGTTTGAAGAGGAAGACCTCGTTGGAATGACCAAGTGGAGAAGGAGGTGGCTACGCTTGGGATATCCAATTGGCGCCACGTAGCGACTGAGCGCTGTTGTTAACTCGGCCATAATCGGGTAAGCGGTGTCTACGCCAGTAAAGAAGAAAGAAGAAGATGGTGGGAGTACTTGGAGACTAGTTAACATTTGACAGAATCAATGTAAATTTGAATCAATTTGTAATTAACTAATTATTAAAGAAGGCTAAGTTCGGTTGTATAAATAATAATTAATACTGTTTCAATAAGTTGAATTGTGACCCCAAAGTAGGTATATTTGATTTAATTGTCGGTTCAGAAATCCATGGAAAGTGACGCTCTCCATTGACTCATAACTTTTTTTTTTTTTCTTTTGCCTTTCGTGTTAAACTTGTGGGATCTAGAAGCAGGTTATCGATATCCACAGGCTCTCGATAAGTATATCCAATTTCTATAAAAGCAGGCGACAGTCCTCTACTATCACGGCAATATATACGTGGACCGATATTTGTTATATTTTTTTGCGACTGGCAGGGATCTTTTGAATACAGTGCATATAATATATTCAGCCGGGTTTCGGCTTTATAATTTTGTTATGCGGTAAAAGAAGAACAGTTAGACAAAACACCAAAGCAGAATGTGCGAGCATACCGCACATAAAAGAAACGGAGCAAAAGGCGGATCCTGAAATAGTTTTTTTTTTTTGGGGGGAAATAAGCATTTACTTGAATTGTGTGCTCTTTTCACAGGATATTTTTGTGCTTATGTCACATCAGGCACCGTTGCCAATCTCTAGTGCGCGCACACAATGGAAGCGTTTGCCAACTAATTTTTTAGAAAGATTGATTAGTTCTCACCTACTACCTTCATTGGGCATTAGCCCACAGAATATATTAGGTTTTACTGTGTATTCAAACAATTACACGCTAACAAGCAATGCAAAATTAGTATTATACATCACTCCAAGTAATTTACGGTAACAATGGCTGTGATAGAATCCGTGGCGCCACTTAAACTCATTAGGGTAAGTGATTTTGTTCTGCCCGATGTGCGGTATGGTAAATACGATACATATTATGTAAATATTGTATAAGTGCATGATTACAAGCTGATAATCAAGTTTATGTGCAGCGTTTCCGCTACGCTAGGTTAGATACACCGTGCAACATTACTCAGCTTTCAACGCTTTTGTGTTGCTGATTGATTGCTGTAATCCTAAATAAAGCAAAGTGAGTTTATTGATGAAGTTGTTGAGAATTGTTCAACACTTGAAAATAAGAAGACTCAAAACGAATTTGCAAACTCTTGATTTAACGTACCTCAATAACAATTTTCAATAACCCCTATAAGGATAATTTTGTTTGTTGATGAAGGCATTAAACTGGAAATGACCGTCATCTGAGGTTATGATTTTTCAATGAAAGTTGTTTTTACATTTTTTTCGCGAGTGTTAATTTTCGTAGTAATCAATTTTCAACTGATGTTTCAAAGTGAAACGGGACATGATGAAATGGCAAACCTTGGTGAACAAGCTGACAAAATTTTTCACAAATCTGTAAACAAACATGGCCAGCAAAAGCGGTCAAAATGACATCATCCACATTAGTATGACAGAATGATTATCGGTTTTCTAATAAACCTTATTGGATATGTCGGTCAGTGAATGCTATAGGAGTTTAATGTAAATAGTACATTCCTGGTTGACGCTTTGCACTTTAGGGTATTTCCCTGGCTTTGACTCATGTAAGATGCAAGAGTATAAAATGTTCTTACACTCGAACTTGGTGTTAGTTCTTCTTTACTTGTTATTAACGATTTCCAAGTTTTGAACTAATGTCAAAATTTTTCCCCATGGATTTTTATTCCGAAAATAATGTTTTCGTATTTGTTGTTTATGAATACCATATTACTATATTGATTAATTTATAATAATACGTGTTTGGAGTTTTCTACTACGGCAAAATATCCTCTGTCTCAGCGAATTGCAACCATATCACCGTTATGCACTGCAACACATGCCTTCACGGCACCTAACATCTGCCGTCAGTGGTGCTCCTTAGCTCTTCTGATACGGTTCGTCAGAAGCCGCTTGTGTGCTACAACCAAAGCTGTCACTTCCTACTCCAGGATTTTATGTGACTCCCGTGTATTATGAATAATTTGCAGCCAGGAGGTTAATTCGACTGTATTCGAATGGACTCTTCCAAACACCGTGGTTTTGTCTTCTCCTTTTAAAATGTTGACTAGACGGTTCATCACCTTGAATCAAGGGTTATAAGAACAAAATAGCTACCCCAGCTACTCATATTCGTGTAAATAACAACAGGCTTGTATCGAGGGTGCTCACATGAGAAAAAGGAGGAAGGAGGTAGCTTACCACCTCTTCCACCACCCGGATGTTCTGAACGATATGATAACCCCAGAACGAAGGGTATGACAGTGGCCTGGTGGGAAGGACTCCTGAGTGAGCAGAAAGCTCGTTGGCAACAGCGTTAGAGGCGACAAACTCCCCTCCTCTGAAGGGCGAAAAGGTGGCAGTACTTAGTCAAACAGAGTAGTGGACTCGTGGCTATCGTTCGGTTAACGCAGCCCGACCGTAAGGAGAGGTAGCGAAACTCCAAAAAGAATAGAGGCAACAATGGTTAGCACAGAGACACTCCGTCAAGTAGTGGAAGGAGAACGCAGATATGCGGCTGCTTGCATGGCAAACGGATGGTTGTGCTAGCTCTTAACTATTCGGCGGCGAAACTAGGGTCGGAGTAGTGAAGTCCAATATCTTGAGACCGAACTAACTGATTTCGATAAAATTTGGTACATAACATCCTTTTCATATTCCTATGTTACCCTGTGAAAACGAGCGGAGTACAACCACGCCTATTTCCCATATAACACAATTTAAAATTCAATTTGATTTTTTCCATTTCCAGTACACAAATAAATAATTTATTATAACGGAATAAAATTTTGCTGTAATAATTCTCTTAAAGTATACTACCTTTTGACCAATAATTGTCGAAATCCAACCAAAACTGTTCAGCCCTTAGGTACCAAACCTATGAACCCGGTACCAATACTTGACTTTTGACCGAAAATATCGTTCTATGTTAGAGATAGGAAATTGAACTTCGCACATAATCCATTTCTGGCAATATCATTCTGTCGAAAATGGTTTGAATCGGGTCAGTACTTTCCCTATATATCTAATATAAAAATTTTAGAACTTATAGGTGACTTTACGCTGGATATATCCTCCAATATTTGGGCCAACTCAATGAAAATTGCAGCTCATGCCTTTCTTTACGCCTAAAAAAGATACAATTGTGCGAATACTGGCAACTATATTTACGGATATCCAGCCTTGCAAATAACAGGTAGAAAAATATTACAAAATGTATCACAATTAAATAATTATGGTCAACATATGACAGGAAAACAACCAACGACTTATTAAATAGGTCAAGAAAAAGTATCTACAGAGTAACAGCTACCACAACAGGGCACTGGCCATTTGGGGAGAACATGCGTCCAAAATGGTTATGCCCTACAACAACATAAGCCGAGGCTGCGGATTAGCAGGGAACAAAGAAACAATTTTCCACTTTCTCCGTGAATGCCCAGCCCTAGCACAGATCCGACACAAAACACTTGGAATCCATCAAGCACCAAAAATTGAATGGATTTCTACTAAAAGCATATCAGATATAAGTAGTTTCATCGAAACCTCAAAATGGCTTGAGAGGGAAGGTGAAACGTAAAGCAGATACAGGAGGTTCTACGAATAGTGTATCAAAATAGCACATCAAGTGCTAATTGAGCCCGATAGACAACAGAGCTGCACTCTTAACTACCTACGTACCAACCTACCGAATTTAAACAATTACACCTTTTCACAGCTATATATTCTATAGACGTATGTATGTTCGAAACATTCCCAGCTGTACAGCAATTAAGTTTGCATTTCCGAAGCAAACCCGCGCAGCCGAGCACAAAGTCACAGTATTTGCATTAAGATCTGCTAATACAATTTTAATTCAATTTCGGGCGTAAATTAGTAAAACCCACCACACTTTTTGCTTTTATTAGATTTTTACGTGTTTGAATTTTTTTTTTTTACATATTTTGTTTCATATGAAATTTACGCTTTGTGGGTGCATGAAATTATTGCTGACTTAGACAAATCTGTGAGCGCATATGTAGCTGGTAGATGAAACAGAATTCTGCGAATATTTGTTTGGAAAAGAGTTTTTAAAAAAGGGTAAAATCAAGTAAGTAAGCAATAATTCTCATACTTTTGTCATACTAAATTTTAAAAAGTCGCGAAAAATACCACCAGAAATCGTTAGGAGTAAGAAACTTTCCCTTTGAAGTATTTTATCAATTATTTGAAGATTTTCCAGCGGATCACGTTTCTAATAAGTTGATTGCAATAATTCCGCTTTACAGTATTCAATATGGATATGATTAAATAGTGCTTTAAAATGTTCCAAAAAATATTTACATATTCGAGGAAGAAAATAATACATTTATTTCTAATGAGACCTTTTTTTATTTACACGGAAATGTAAACAAGCAAAATTGCGGTTATGGTGAATTCCAGAAATAATGTGCGAGACGGAACTTCAATCAGTAGTTTGCGCAGTTTAATAAAGTAAAATTGTCGGGACATACTTCTATGAATATTCATCTTTCAATTTGATCATAGTAGTACATAGGTGAAACTTGAGACATGTAAATACAATATGAAAAAAGCCGGTAAAAAATTAAAAAAAAAATTTAATTCGTTTAAAACAAGTCACAAAAAAGCACACAAGAAATAAATAACTAATTGCGCCAGGGACATTAAGTGTATGGGAAGAAAGCGTGCTTGTATTCCGATTTTTCCCATTTTCTCATTGTGACATAGGAATGCAAGATAATGCAAGATAAATGCTACAGACTAAACTTCATCGATCGGGCCACCTGGTCAACTATTGAACCTGCCATCTGAGGGTATAATTTAATGTCAATGGAGTGATTAGTTATTGATTTTTTGCGCTCTCAGTAGTTTTAAACAGTTCCGTTATGTGGAGAGTGGACGGGATTACCTTCAGATTTCAACCGGTTTTACTGTGATGATAAGGAATTTGTTATTTAGTCAATTCGCTTAAAGGGATTTTATAACCATGTTGTAGGAGTATAAAAATTTCAATAATAAATATAGTTATATTTGCCACTTTGTGTCTTCTATATTTTACACACGGTGTAGTTGAAGTTGTTCTACCAGACTACCAGCAATCATCTCCATATAACCACACCTCTATCATAAAAGTATCATAGAGAATGGCTGGACTTTGGAGTCTTAACAACGAAAGGTTAATTTTACGAGTATTACATTGAAAGTAATGAATAACAAAATAAGCTAGAAAAAACAACGAAGAGAGCATAAGTAGCCTGCAATTGATTAGTTTGCGGAATTGGATGTTGTCGATAACAATAAGTAGGTAGGTATGACATATGACATGAATTTAGATATTTATTATTAAATGCTAAGTGCTGAGATGTGAAGCTTTTCATTATTATTATAAATTATTTTTATGACAGCAGATATGAAAACAGAGTGACATATAAATATAAAAATAGAGAGAAATGGGAATTCACCAAAAAGTGGGCGGTGCTAAGCCTATCGCAATTAATAAGAAGTGTCTTCCTGAACATTTCAAAGGGTTAGAAGATAATTCTGTGGTACATAACTTGTAAGTGTAACTTTTATCTTCAGCACTAGTTTTTCTTAAAATAGAGAGCAATATTATTATGTTAATTTTTCCCAACTGGGCAATTATAACAAGAACTTACTATAAGATCGGAAAATTAATTATGTTAGATATTCTGTACTCATAAGAACTATGTTATCCATGAATTATTTTTTCAATATAATAAACAAACACAAATTATTTACTGAAATAATATTATCTTTTGCACATTGAAAATGAATAATTTTTCTTTTCTTAGATAAAAAAAAAAATTTGAGGAAAACATATTTTTGAAGTTGGCAGCGGTAAATACAAATTAAAATTGGAAATTTATATTGAACATTTATCAAATCACATTGGACACATAATATTAACCGTATTAAAACAGACCCAAAATCCAGTCCAGAAGAGCCAAAGAAATTAAATTCCATTGCCTCAAGATCGGAATGATATATACTATCTTGTGATAAAAGAAATCGTTTGGATCAAGGGTATGCACTAAGAGTTTTGTACAAAAAATTGTCACGAATTCTTAATTTTCGTGGGACACACAGTGCTAAAGCTTCTTCAAGCAAGACTGTTCAGAAGAATCTTTTTCGCACCTCTACCGACAGCTTGAAGGTTAAATTTGTTTATATCAAGGTTTATTCCAAATATCCAGGTTAGGTCCAAAATGGTACATATTTGTTTTAAATTTATTTGTATAAAAATGTTAAAGTTTGATTTAAATACGAAAAGACTTTTTCGACTACCCAATATAAGGACAGGAGACTTTAGAACCTTTACATCTTCGGTTCGCATGTTAAGTATCGACCAAAATTTCATGAAAATATTTTCTCGATGATACTAGACAAAAATACTTGTTTAAGATACTGTGATTCAGTACAAAAAAATATTTATTGGTCCCATTTTTTCCTAAAATATTGAATAAGTAGATCAAAATCTTTTAAGTTGGTCGCCTTGACATGGAGAAAGAACTTAAGCAATAGTAAAGTGCGCATCCCATATGGGAACGCATTCTACTTTTACAAACAAAGAGGGACACCTCATAAAGGTGATATGTGTGAATAAACCCTCGGTTGTAAGCCAATATCCCATTTTTTAAGTATTAGGGTACCCGAACCAACACCGCCCTTAGCCAAGGTGTGGAGGTACCTGTGCTGAATGGTCAATGGGCGCTAATGAATAACTATTTCTAACGGTCCCCTCCGATCTCCGGGCGAGGTTGGAGGTAGTAAATGTCTTCTCTAAGCATACCGGCTCTACCCACGAGTGATCAACCCTTTCTGGCCTACTCATGGGATCAAACATGAAAAAAGAAAATACAAAAACCAACTTGACGACAACAGCGACGATTGCGGGAATAGCTACACTACTACCGACATATCAGCATCCAATAATGGAATCCGGTGAGGACTCGCCTCCAGCCAGGAGACGATTAAAAGTACTACTGGATATACCAGCCACATTACATCGGTAGTGACAGAAGCGCACAAGGCCAAACCAGGAGTGGAAGACTCCACCTCCAAAGTTGCATTCAGCACCAACCAAAGTGCAATGGTAGCTAAAGTAGACAAAGAGCGCAAAACACTCAAAAAATCCCATAAGCCCTGAGTTAAAGAAGGCACTATTAATGGGCTAAAAAAGTAAACCAAAGGCATGCATTCTTATCAATAAAAGTATAAATAACTTACAACACAGCAGATATCACGGTGGTAAATGTGAAAGAAAAGAAAAATCATTTCTTCTTGACTAATCGCGGATAAAAAAAAAAGATAATGTCCTAATTTGTTGTGAAGACAACGCAAGACACACCTTATGGGGAAGCACCAATATAAACACCAGAGATGAGTCAATCTTAAGTATATATTTTTAATAGCAATTTAAGTATGTATATTCAACAAGGGAGATACTCCGAGTTTTATTCCCTAAGCTCTGAAAGTTTCCAGAGTTCGGAAGAAGTACTGAACCTCATGAGCTCTGATGTGCATTCCATATCGGATCTATCCTGGATACTCTTCAGAATTCGCGAGAAATACAGTATTCCTATCAAATATCAGATCCCGTGAAGAACAGCTCAGGAAAAATTGACTAGAATTCTGAAAAAGAGAAAGTCTGTACCTTATGGAACAGTTAACTTAAGAACCTTAGAACACAACTAAGGAAAACTTTCAATGAGAGCTCCAGAACCCAAACCTGGCAACCCTACAAAGATATCACGAAAAAATAAAAAAAAAAAACAGTAAGGAAAACCAAAACTGACTCATGGCGATCTTTCTGCACATCAATAGAAAGTTGCAGAGAATCCGCCAGTCCGAGCAAAATGCTATCCAAAGAACAAACCAATATTGCTTGCATAAAGACGGAATTAAATGCTTAAACTTCCTCTGCAGAAGAATCTCTGGAGGAACTTATAAAAATTAATTTCCCTGAGAGTCAGCAAACAGCAACAACGGATATTGAACCTGAACCACTGGCAAACTCAACTGACTACATACGCCTGATAGCAGACAATAGGAAAATTAAATGCGCCATATGGATACAATCAATGCTTAAGAATAGTAAAGGGACTCCCCAAGGAGTGGTCCTCTCTTTGCTTCTATGAGTTGTAGCATATGCAGTAGCATATGCAGACGATATAGTGTTATTTGTATCAGGCATGATTCCTTCAAAAGTCAATGAGATTATGAAAAGAGTACTCTGCAGGTTAAACCTTTGAGCTAAGAACAATGGACTAGGTGTTTACCCTAATAAAAAAAAAAGTATTAAAACAGAAATGATTATATTCAAGAGTACTCTGCAGGTTAAACCTTTGAGCTAAGAACAATGGAGTAGGCGTTTACCCTAATAAAAAAAAAGTATTAAAACAGAAATGATTATATTCACATGCAAAACCAAAATTCCCCAGTTTCAACTTCACGTACTAAACGGTACAACACTCTCTCTAATAATTAATTGGATGGTTGAATCAGAAGAACTATGGACATAGTGATATCCTAAACCAATTGAACGTTACAAAATCAAACTAAATTCTCTCAATGCTGAATTTCAATAGAAACTTCCAGGTGAAATTATCCTCTTCACGAGAATGGAAAAGGGGCACAATAGGGGAGGAACATATCATCTTAGTCTCCAAAGTGGCCTGCGGAGTCGGCACGGGAATACAATCCGTATGGATTCTGTTTTGTGTTTAGAACTTAATACAATACAATTTTACTAAATTCACTAACTATTGAATTGTCAATTCCCTGCAACATTCTTTCACGTTAAAGCATACTCATTTTATCCTCTTTCAACCTTCTTCATCCTTTGGTTATTGTCTATTATTCAACGTATTTGTTCAAGCATGTATGTACTTAGCTGCTGCTGTTTTCCGTTTACTTTTATGCGTTTTATTACGTACCACATTTCGAACAACAGCTCATGCATTAACGCACATCACTTACTTAATTGCAGTAGTTAGGGGCGTTGATCCATGTTGTTTCTGCATTCTCTACACTTCGCTGAACTTTAAAGCTTCGATTAAAGCACTCATCAGACATATCGATAACATAAATAACAACACCTTACTTTAGCTTGCTAACTTCTACCTTCTGGTTGGTAATTGAAGTGCAATTGTTCACATACTTGTTGCAGGTTACACTCTCCCGTTAACTCCGCAAAACTCTTAAATGCCCTTAGATGATTTTACACATACGTATGTATTTGTATTATAGTAAACGTTTAAAGTGAAACTTTATTCTGGAGGGTAATTGAGGATTTTTTGTTAAAAGTGCATTGTATTATAGTCTTCAACAAAATCCTCAAATGGTTAACTTTGTACCTAATTACATGTGAATATACTTTCCCTAAAGATTTCCCTACACTTGGGATTTATTCACAATTTATTATATATTATATTTGGAAAGACATATGTCTAAAAAATGTATAAAAATCATTAAGAGAACTCACATATTGACCGATTTATGCAAAATAAAGTCAGTTCTAAAATCTTTCTATTAGGTACACCATAAGAGGGCGAAGAGAATTATAAATGTGGTTGCCGTTTGATGTGAAAAAAAAAAATGTTTCTCTCAAGGTGGCACACTTCAAAAATATTATTCGTAAAAAGCATTTTCGAATACATTGATTAGTTTTTGATTTGTATACTGAAAAATGAAATATTCATATGAAACTTTAAAGTATGTTATACGCCGTTTTTGTCCGATATGTCAGGATAATATCACGTACCAAATTTGGTTAAAATCGGTCAAATAAGTAAAATATGGTGTTTTGCCTAAATCTGACGGTGCGGTTGCGTGCCCATCATCCAGATTTTACCGCGACTCCTATTAAGCCTTCTCAAACCATCTCGGGTATAAAACCTTATATTTCTGGCGATTTCTGTTATAGATTTATCAAACTTTTAGTAGTTTTTAACGAAACCTTAAATAAGAGTGGGCGAGATTATTAATCGAAACGTCCAGTAAGCCTTCATTTTTATAAAATGGGTGGGATGTCAAAAATATTATTCCTAGGCGAATTTGGTTATTATAGATTGAATGATTTAGGAGATATGTCTATTAAACTTATTAAAGGACGGAACAACGCCCACCTAAAAAAAGAAAAACATTAGAGAGAAAAAAAGAAAAATTAGTTTTGTATATTATTATGAAGCTTAGTTGTGGTACTTTCTAAGTTTCTGACTAACGTCGGGATGTTGGCCGATATTCCCCTTCGGCTGACTAGAGTTCTCTGCTTCAAGTGTACGCAATTGCAAGTATCATCAACACTGTTCTTGTTTGTAATATCGATAGAAAATTGTATGTTCCAGAATTTACAAATCAGGATATTTCTTTATTTTCGCCGATAGTAAAAGTTTTGCATGCGCGGATTTACTTTGTAAAAAAGGAATAAAATGTAATGGATAGTGAAAAAATGTAAAATTCCATTTTTCACCCGTTCAACGAATATTGGCCAAAGCGAAAACTTTGGTGTATTTTTTATACATCATTAAAAATATGAATTGTTTAAAAATAAAATGTGATATGTTCGGAAGCTTATTTCCATTTTTTGAATGAACATTTTATTTGCATATTTTTAATCACATTAACGATGCTAAACTTTTCTTTTTTAATTCGAAAATGCTCTCTTACTGCATCTAAAACTCAAGTGAAACCGGTAAATGCGCTTACATTTATATTCTCATTTTTCTGAACGCTATGTTTTCAAATCGTTATAACTTATAACTTTATGAGACTATGTGAAACCCTTAATTTCTGTATGTAATCCAATAACATTTTGATGGATCAGGTGAATAAATTTATGATTTTTTGATTTTACGATGCGTTATGACAAGTTGTAAGTCCCCTATACTTTTGAATATAAAGAGTGTTTTAAATATAAATTGCTTAATATTCAGTGTTGCATGTGTATGTAAATATAATTACGTTTTCAAATTCTCTTAGAGAGTTCCGTTTACTCTTAGACTGGGGTATTCTTTACAGCATAAAACATTCTTTACACAAAATAATCAACTATATGAATTTACAATAATTAATATACACATGAATCGTTTCTGTAGTCTTCCAGTATTTTTATTTAATTTGTGAGAAAAGAGTAGCCAAGTCGATGCGAATTGTATCGCAAGGTAATATTATTGGAAAGTTTATGCATAAACATTAGTTTAAAAATTGAAATTAAATACTTGTAGAAATATAATCAAACTTAATATCCAATACAAGTAAATAGATATTTCAGAATTGACCCAAATTCACTTGCTGATTTCACATAATTAACTACAAGGCACATACATTTCCCAAATGGTAAACAGGCTCCCTGACTGCAATTCAACGAACAATATTATGCATTAAATCATGAACTTGTGTAGTAAGTAGTCATGGATACAACTGATTTCCCATAAGTATGTCCATGATTGAATTAGAAAGCAAATACGCACCAAATTGAACAAGATTTCATAATTGAATTTCGACAGCTAAAATGTACAAGTAAATTCGACCACATGTGGTTACTAAATATTATTATATTTTGCATAACAATAATATTCAGAGGAATTGTGTAAAATGATCCGTAAATGGTGGAAATCGGCTAATTTTTGTAATTTGGTAATTAGTTGTTACCGAGTATTATAGCTTTGTTCACCTAAGGGTTGTATGTATCATCTAAAACTAAGCGAGATGGACACAGGGTTATATATAGTATATATATAAAGGATAAGGATGACCAGAAAAGTTGAAATCCGGTTGACTGTCTGCCTGTGCAAGCTGTAATTTGATTTAAAATTGAGATATATCGATGATTCCCTTAGCAGAAAAAAAGTTGGAGTTCGTAGATGGGCTCAATCGGACCACCGGCACGCCCACAAATCACCATTCACAAAAACCATATAAACTACCTTAATAAAACGCAAAATAAGATATAAAGCTGTAATTTGGTACAAAGGATCGCAGTGCACTTGTCCCTCTAATAGGCTTAATGTATACATCTCCTAAACCATTTAAGGAAAAATAACCAAATTTGCTGATCTCAAATTATATAAGAAATGAAATTAAAATGAATGAACCCCCATTCCTTCATAACGGTACTGTTGAAAACTACTAATAACGCGATAAATCAATAACTAAGTACACCAGAGACATCAAATTTTACCTTCGAGAGGGCTTGAATTACGATGGTCGTGGCACCGCCCACTTTTTGGTGAAATCCCATATCTCGTGATCTGACTTACCGATTTCGATAAAACTTAGTACTTGGCATTCTTCTTACATTTATATGTTGCAGTGTAAAAATGTACAAAATCAGATGACAACCATGCCTTCTTCAGCCGTGCTAATCACGCGCGAGTTCTTACTTTGTGCGAATATCCAGTTTTTTTAAAACTCCGGAAAAAAATTGCATTCTAAACTCTAACGTTGTATTAAACACCTAAACTCTTTTTTATTAAAAAAGCGTTTGTGAAATTTTTGCAGAGTTGTTGTGTTTTTTTTTTTTGATAAAATACCGAACGGTGACAATGATATTCATTTCAATATCCCTTACTGAAACTGATTAAAGCTAGTTTGGTGATATAACAAACAAATATTTAATGCAGTTGTAGTGTCCCGGTCATCCTGTCTTTTTGTGCAAAGTGAGATAACTTGATCAAATTTGGTATCCCATTTTGAGCACATGAAAACCTATAAATAGGACACAAATTACGATCTTAAATTTGATATACAGTAGAAATACAGATTTTAAAAGCAGTGGCGTGACAGAAAACTTAATTGTTAATTGTTAAAATTACTAATACTCTTATTTACATATATATTGTATACTTATTAGTAATTTAAAGTAAGTAATTTCTTAAAACTTTATAAAAATATTTGAGACTAGTTTCTCTGAGGTAAAATGAAAGTTACATATACAAGATATTATATGTAAGTAAAACGAGGAGTCATCCACACTAAAATAATGAAATTACTTATATCAGTAAGAATGAATATTTGCCTTATTAAGGTGTTATTAACTATAAATAAATATTACATTTTTGACTGCTCCCTTTGCGCAATCGGAAAGAAAACTTCTCTAATATAACGCCGCAACAATTTTGGATAATTATGCAAATAAAAGTATGTTTATTCATACAACAATCCAAAAATTATTATCGCTTGAGACACTAACTGATTTTATACTCGAAAGGTATGTGCATTAAATATTTATTTTCCTTTATTGTAAATACTTAACAAGTAATATTAAACAAAAGTATGTGACATGGGCGGATTACCGAATGTCTTATGTGAAATGTATGAGGATTGATTTTGGGGTGGATGTTGTTGTAGCATATAAATCAGTTGTACCTAAGTAAATATTTATATATATAAATTAATTTTATATTATATAATAAATCTAACGATTGCAAAATTCGCTTTTCGTACTTTTATCTTTCAAATGTTTGAAAATCAATATTTTAACTAAATGCTGTTAGGTTTTAAAGCAAAAAAATTAGTCGTCAGCACTCTCACTGAAACTATTGCAATTTATGACCAAATTACTAGTAAAATTTCTATAAATATTTGTGAGAGTTAACGTAAAGCATGTACTTATTCTATAACGGATTTAAGTACGTCAGCAACAATTTCGTCAATCCCTGTTTGATGTATATTTAGTTCGATTTAGTGCTCTTCTAACCTTCCAGTGAGCATCTCGATTTCTGCTTAGGTAAACATTAGCTTCTTGCTACTTTTCTCTTTTAAGTTATAATTTTGCAACTTTATTTATGAAGATTTATTTGTGTGAAAACAAATCAAAAAAAGGATTAATGGCACTAAGCTAAGGAGTTTGCATTTTGCATAATAGCGTGTATGATATACTGAGTTTCTTCATAGATATAGAATACATTATATTGTATAAACAGTAAATTGCCTCAAAGCTTTTCCTGATCTTATTACTTTATACAATAAACGATTCATTTACGGACTTAATAACAAAAAAGAACTCACATTAGCTCAAATTATTAAAACCACTGAGTTGTGGCAGTATCACTTCCGGTAGGATTATAGTTTTCTTAACAAACATAAAGCTCAATATTAGAAACGTTTATGTAATTTTGAGGTGAATGTCACAACCACTTGCAGCTTTATTAAGAACGGAAATTATATGTATTTTGAGAAATTCAAATATTATGCAAATCAAACCACAAATCAAATCTAAACAATTTCAAATATTATTTGATCAAATTTACATTATATTACAATAATCTTAAGTAAAAGGTTTCAGTTGGTTATTATTATTCCTAGTTTATAATTCGCATACTCTTTTTTCAAACATGACGTATAATATTATATAACAGTTCCAATTGAAACTTGTTCTAAATTCGCACTTCTTCGACTCTTCAATTACTGTGTTTTATATAAATATAATGGCATATTATTAGATTTCTATAGATATGTAAATGGTATATATGTATGTCGGTATCAACGGTCTCATATGTACAGACTTACAGCCGACTTTCCAAGGCAAACTAAAATTCTTTGATTCAAAGAACGACTATAACTTTGACGTACTTATGAGTTGAGTATTAGCAAGCATTAATTCAAAAAACTATTATACATATAAATTAAGGTGGCCGTTATTTTGCAAGTTTTTCTCACACGCCTACTGTATTTTAAGATTTAGTCCCGAAGAATCCAAAGGCAAGTATCCTTTTATTTTCAATTTAAGGGGGAAGCCTGTTTTCCAGGCTTCAAAAAATCCATTTTTTTTGGGAGGGAAACAAATAATTGATTAAAGCTAAATTTTGAGGATTTATAGTTTTAGTTATGTATAGTATTTAGACATCATCCGAAATTTTTTTGGATACAAAACCTTTTATATTCTGCCTTTGGGAACCAATTGCCGGATGCATATCGATGTGCAAATTAATTTTTTATTTACTTTATTTAAATTTTTAAAAAKTACCGTACTGGCTAACTTATATTTTACAACTCTTGCTTATAACTTATAACTCTCGCTCATATCTTATAACTGACGCTTATATCTTATAACTAACTTATTKGTCTCATAATTTTAGTTCTTATAGATTTTTAATGCTGATCATGCAAAARGGATGGCTGTGGCATTTCTTGTTACGTGATCAAGTTCTAGTATTCCAGTTGATGATGACTTTGCAAATATTGTTGATTTTAATATACTTTGTTTATGTTATATTCTATTATGAATGTGGTGTCGACTTACATCACATATGTGTCTACTACAGACGAATGGAATAGCGGTTTATTTTAGTGGGTTTGGGTTGCATTAACTTGCATTTGCCGGAGACAAAATATAAAATTTTTTGAAAATTGAAAAAAATTTTGTTGAAAAATATGCCTTGAATTTTCTTAGTTTACATTTTTTCGCTTAAATGAAAGATAATTTAATGCAGTAGCACGCTTGCGATGACTTCTAGGAGCGTTATAATGCTAGGAGACAAAAAAGTTACTCATTCGAGAACGGACAGACAAACGAACAACAAGTATCCCACCTGTATATTATAACATATAATTTAAATAATTTGTGATGTGTTTGTAACGTTGCTTGATAAACCACATTTTTTGGTGTCTGTTTCGGTGTACAGAAAAGATGGTTTTCACACTCGTGAGCACGGCATGCATATCTGACCGTGTGAAAAGTCATAGCACTTCCAAACTTGGCAAACCAAGTTGTGCCCTGTTGATCGCCACCTCAAGTGCAATTTTCACTGGAAATGGCAAATCATTGGAACTTAAAAGAATTCGTAGAATCAAGCATTCTGTCCACTTGTATTCGATCGGTGCGTCACAATCAGTCGGATTCCATTACACAGTTTCGGTGCATGAAGATTGCGAAACATAATGAAGACAGATCCAACTTTGAGACGCAAATGATGCGGTGGCATACAAAGCCTATACAAAGATTTAGAATTCCACTCGATAATTCACGGCGTCGCTTTTATTGTCAAGACGATCGATCGATTTGTGTGAGCGCAAGTCTACCGGAATTTGACTGTGAATCTTCCAGTTTAAGTAAGCATTATACTCACAATAGAGATCAGAAAATTAATACAAACAAAAAGAATTATAAGAAAAAGGTGGCAAATCAGTGGGAACTGCCCTCAATAAAATAACCAAAGAGCTTAAACAACGCTTATTTGAACTTAAAAACGATTGTATAAAAAATTACTTAAAATATTTAGGCACAAAAAATTATGACTTCTCGCTCTGACCTTTCAAAAGCTGGTGCATTCACTATGCACTTAACGAAAATTTTCCAGCCTTTTAATCTTTGTACTGCAACAGATAATGATGAAATAGACGAATTCTTAGTTAGTCCCAAATGAATTTGCCCATCGAACCTTTCCACTCACATGAAATCGCTAACCAAATAATGATACTCAGCAACAATAAAATACCCGGCTATGATCAAATTAATACAAAAGTTTTAAAATCATTGCCAGACACAACACTCAAATATATAACACTTCTATTTAATGCAGTATTTCGTTTACAACACTTTCCTCTTCAATGGAAGTGCTCTGGAATTATTATGATACAAAAATCGAACAAGCCAGAAAGTGAAATGAAGTCGTATAGGCCAATAAGTTTATTGCCAACGCTCTCCAAAGTATTTGAAAAAATACTTCTTGGAAGACTACTGCCTGAGCTAGAAAAACGATCTATCATTCCCGAACACCAGTTCGGTTTTCGTCAAAATCACGGAACACCAGAGCAATGCCATCGTATTGTTAATACTATTCGAAATGCACTTGAATCTAAACAGTACTGCTCTGCAGTTTTTCTCGATATTCAACAGGTTTTTGATCGTGTTTGGCACACTGGGCTCATGTACAAACTCAAAAAACTATTACCTGCTCCATTTTTTTCTATTGCTGAAATCTTATCTGAATGATAGATTTTTCTACGTCAAAGTTCGGGAAGAGCRATCAAATATTTATAGAATTGAGGCAGGAATCCCACAAGGTAGCGTGTTAGGCCCAGTTTTGTATACAATATACACAAGTGATATGCCTTTGTTAGATAACGTACTAACTGCCACATATGCAGATGACACAGCAATTTTAGCAAGCAGCCCTTGTGCAATTGAAGCTTCGATTATGGTACAAGAAGTAGTTAGAAGTATTGATGTTTGGCTCAAAAAGTGGAATATTGCAGTGAACACAGACAAATCTGTGCACGTCACCTTCACCTTGAGAAAAGGTAATTGTCCAAGTATCCAAGGCCTCCTTTATAACCTTCCAATTCTGAGATACCATCTAAAAGCGATGTTAAGTACCTAGGCTTGCATCTGGACAGAAGACTGACCTGGAAATTGCACATTCAAACTAAGAGAAAACAATTAAATCTGAAGCTTAAAAGAATGTACTGGCTTTTAGGGGAGAAATCAGAACTAAGTACAGAAAACAAATTACTACTTTCTTTCGAAATTCTCAAAAGATTTCAAAATATTGCACTTAGGAAAATTTTAAATGCACCCTGGTTTATGGCAAATAAAACAATCATTAATGATACAGGTTTAGCTTTAGTTAGAAATGGAATCAAAGATTCAGTAGAAATATTTTAATAAATTGAGTTATCATACTAACCCAGTTGCAATAGCCCTATTAGATGACTCAAACGAAATTAACCGTCTTAAACGGCTTCATATATTAGATTTGCCATATAGAAAATAAGCTGTTTATAAGTATGTACATATGTATATCTTATATGCACTTCTGTATATTAGTTCTGTACTCGTTGGAGTACTACAACTTAGGTTAAGCTAATGTAGTATTACACAATTTGCTTATTGTCCTCGGATAGATTGTAAATGTAAATAAAGGAAGTCTTTAAAAAACAAAAAAAAAAAAAAACGTATCGACCATTTGATACTTGCTGACCTCATCCCGTTCAAGACCAATAACCGCCATGTTGCTTCCTTTAGTGACGTGCTTACAAAACGTATTTTGTCGATTACACCAAACTGCAATACTCAACATAAATATGAGTTTTGAATGTGAATTAGTGGTGAATATAGTACGATCCATGAGTTGTCAACTKCGACATTCATTCTTCTAAATTAAATGCTGAATGTTCTGCCATTGCCGTCTGGTGAGCTACGCCGATAGAGTGGATATCTATAATTTCTGTGTTTCCGAAAGAAAAACACGTTCTCCGTTCTCTTAACGATACTAACAAACAAACATACATACATTCGTTTGTATTGGAAAAAGAAAATGGTTGTTTTTAGGGGTGACAGGTAGATTGTACTCTATTTTGYGAATTAGTTTAGGAATATATTGGAAAATATCGCTCGCGTATGCTTTTGTGTTAATAGTCATTTGGAAAAATGTCTTCGAAAAACSGTGCATGGAAAGATGATCCCATGCAGAGCGTTAAAACACACACGACACTTTTTTTGTTAAATAGAGAAGTTTGTGTACTTACTGGACTGTTTCTGTGGAACGCAAGCAGTCTTTATCGCGACAGATAAATACACGTTTTCAAGTACACAATCTCAAACTCCAACGATTACGGTCAAAATACGATCACGATTCGATTGTAACATGATATGTGAGGCGTCATGTAAATCAGCACCCTGCCTTACCTATAACTTACCGACTGTACATAGTGTATAACGGTGCAGAAGTAGAGCAGAAGAGGACGCGTCGCATGCCATTTGTCTAATCATATGGTAATGTTTTGTTCAACATTCASCGAATATTATTGCAAAATCGACGGTAAGTTTGCAAAAAAGGCCTTCCAAAGTAATAAACGAATAACTGTGCAAATTTTTACGCCTTTCCGTGTAGTGGTTCGGACGTGATGCGCGGACATAATGAAATAGCGTTTCATTTTTATATATAAGATAAAATTTGTCACATCCCACAAATTGGGGGTTCAGCCACTAATTTGGAAAAGGCTAATGTAAAAGTGGTGCTGACCGTCATCGTAGAGAAACAAAGCAAATTTGTAAAGAAAAGAAATATAAATGTTAGTATTTGTAAAAGAAAAATAAAAAGTATAAATTATAAAAAAAAAGAAGTAAGAGAAGTATTGTAAAAGTAAAAATAATTTGCTAAGAAAAATTTGAATCAAACCTGTAATTGGAATTAATCTAAAAACTATACGATAATTTTATATTGTTAACGTTATAAGTATATCCCTACATATTGTTACTACTAAGATTAAGCTAAGCGGAATAATGACTTTAACTGTTACCGGACTTAAAGAGAAGTTGAGGGAATTGGGAATTTCGACTATGGGTCAAAAACGTGATCTTCAGGAAGGACTTATCCAACACTATGACTTATCGGGAAATAGTTCTAGTGACGAAGAGTTCAACCACTCAGTTTACGAAGACTTAAGTGGAACCACCAACTTATGGTCCTCATTTGGTCATATCATGATCACCGAAACACACTACTACTCGCTAAAGCAACATCTGGGTAAATCTGCTTGATCATATCAAACTCTCCAGGTGCTCGGAGACAACTGACCAGTCGCTCGTTCGTTAGCTAGGAACGCCCGCTACCGAGTTCAGCAGGTGCGCGAGATAATTTGTACATGAAGTAAAAATGAGCCAAAAGAATATATTTTTGAGCTTTACCGAATTCTTTATACTGAAACAAAAGGTTGTGTGATGTTTATTACTGGAAGTATTATAAGGAATACGTTCCCTAACTCGCGCACGCTCCGAAGTACATTTGCGGCGGAAGAAAATCAGGCCTATTGCTTTCCGGATAAACGTTCTCTACCGTCATAAAATAACGAAACATATACATAGAAAACGCTTTGTTTAAGTTATAAGGTAGCACTTCTCCAATGTTTTGCATCACTTCCGGAAGGTGCAAAATTCTTGGATCCATTCTTCGAAGTAGGGTATTTATAAAGCATTGGAAAGAAGGCAGAGCACAAGTTAAAACAAACCTCTATGAAAATCAAATTCCTTACTATCCGCTGTCAACTCTAGCATTTTTAAATCAATCAAAATGAAATCTAAGCTTTTATATTATTAACGGAATAGTCGTGACATCTCAGCTCTGATTCAGCTGTAAGTTTAAATCATGGAATATTATTTAAGTTAAATGCTATGAAATTTCCAAAGAAAGAAATGACTTATGACTTTCCAGCATATTGCGGATGATCAGGACAATATTGTAAAACCTGGATTGATTTCTGCAACTTTCAAAGCTATGTATTAGCCTTATAAATAACAGAATATTTATATTTTCAGCAATTTTCTTCTTTGGATTCTTTGGAGTTTCATTACCGACTATGCGATGTTAACACCCAGAATTTTAACTGTATTAAATTATTATATAATTTATCAGTGGCGTAAGTTTTCAAAAAAAGACGTAGTTCATATGTAAATATTTATATGTATTTAAGTAAAGTATTTTTTGCTGTATTTAGTATACAACTTTTAATGACCCACGTGACTGCAAACTACATACAGCAATATGTTTTACCGCAGCTACTTCTACGCCGGGGGAACTATACCCTTAAATGTGAACGGCATTTGTTTAAGCGTTCTTTACAGTTTGTCTTTGGCACCTGCAATCGTGGTGGGCTTCGTTCCGGCTCTCACCTGTTAGTGCAACATAAATGCTCTCAAGCGTTACCTAACAAAAGTGGTGTTTTGTCAGTTTTATATAAGCAACTTATTGGATTTTTATTCTATATGTAACACCTCCCTGCAACCAAATACACACTAGGAAAACAATGCAATTAATAATAAGAACTGGAAAAATGCTCGCACACTACATGACAAGAGGATTGAATAGAATAATTAGTTCTTTATTTTGTCACGATTTATTTGCACTGTTGTATCAACTAGAATGTATATTTTAGAATGTGAAATGGATATAAATATTAAAGGATTAAATAAATATATAAAAATTTATTGAGGAATACATGAGGAATCAATACCCTTTTAGTGATAATATATCTTATAAAAATTGAGGAATAAATTCGAATACATGCCAGTATACAATTTAAATTAAATACTGCTTTGATATGAGTAAAGCCTTTCTAGAACAAGTAAGGAAGCGCTAAGTTCGGGTATCACCGAACATTTTATACTCTCGCATGATAAGTTTCATCAACATATCTCACAACTTGCATGGACGGATAGACAGACATCCGGATTTCAACTCTACTCATCACCCTGATCACTTTGGTATATGTAACTATATATCTGAAGATATATACCGTTATTAGCAACTTTATTGCGAGAGTATAAAAATGATGCCCTCTGAATTACATGAAAATATCTGAGAGATTTACCGATATTTTCGGTGAAAAATTAGGTTAGGTTAGGTTAGGTTAGTCACTGAGTTTTTCGTGTTCGATATCACGGACCTTGAAAAGTTATAGTCCGATCACGACAATTTTTCCACAAGGGATACGTAAGCTCAAATACCGTATTTGTGTAAAGTTTTATTTCGCTACCGTCATTGGTTCCTAATGTATATATTTATTATACAGAGAAGGCATCGGATGGAATTCAAAATAGCGTTATATTGGA
This sequence comes from Bactrocera latifrons, assembly GCF_001853355.1. Lineage (NCBI taxonomy): Eukaryota > Metazoa > Arthropoda > Insecta > Diptera > Tephritidae > Bactrocera > Bactrocera latifrons. The sequence goes on from NW_017537129.1 coordinate 164,375, forward strand.
AGATGACGTGGTTGTGAACCAATTTCACCCATATTTCGGACATGTCATCAGGGTGTTAAGAAAATATACCGAATTTCATTGAAATCGGTCGAGTAGTTCTTGAGATATGGTTTTTGGTCCATAAGTGGTCGACGCCACGCCCATTATCAATTAAAACAAAAACCTGGGTGCAGCTTTCTTCTGACATTTCTTCCGTAAAATTTAATGTTTCAGACGTTTTTTGTTAGTCGGATAACGCACTTTTAGTGATTTTCAACATAACCTTTGTATGGGAGGTAGGCGTGATTATTATCCGATTTCTTTAACTGTATATGGAAATGCCTAAAAGAAACGACTGTATACAGTTTGGTTGACATAGCTATAGTAGTTTTCGCGATATGTACAAAAAACTTAGTAGGGGGCGGGGCTACGCTCACTTTTCCAAAAAAATTACGTCCAAATATGTCCCTACCTAATGTGATCTTTAGGGCCAAATTTCACTTAAATATCTTTATTTATGGCTTAGTTATGACACTTTATAGGTTTTCGGTTTTCGCCATTTGTGGGCGTGGCCCATCTTCGAACTTAACTTTCTAATGGAGCCAAGAAATACGTGTACCAAGTTTCATTATGATATCTCAATTTTTACTCAAGTTACAGCTCTCACGGACGGTCAGACGGACGGACGCGCTAAGTTCGGGTGTCACCGAACATTTTATACTCTCGCATGACAAGTTTCATCAACATATCTCACAACTTGCATGGACGGACAGGCAGACATCCGGATTTCACCCCTACTCGTCACCCTGATCAATTTGGTATATATAACCCTATATCTGACTCTTTTAGTTTTAGGACTTACAAACAACCGTTATGTGAACAAAACTATAATACTCTCCTTAGTAACTTTGGTAAAAGAGCATGAAAAGTAATATTTTTAGAGGAAGATAAGCCCCATGATGATGTTCGGTATGTAAATAGGTGGCAAAATGTCTGAATATCAAAACACCAAATGAAAATAACAAAACCCACTTTTTAATTTTTACGTATTCTCCTAATTGTTAGGCTCCAATCGGCTATCATCCACAGAATGTCAGCCGTGAAAACTCCAATCGGCGACAAGTTACTCATACGCCCCGTCGAGTAATGCAAATGATTTTATCGCTGATTGACACTTACAAAGTTTTTGTTGCTTGAAAAATTGTGAAATAATTATGAGTCGGCAGGTTATTTTATGGACTAGTTGCAATACTGAACAAAATTGTAACTTTTTTTATCACATGAAAACGTATGTATATCAAATTTTAAATGACTAGGGCAACTAAATAATAATATGTGAATGAATTGGCGCCCAGCACTTTTAAAGCCCTTTCTGTCCAACTCGTATGTAAAACATAATTTCGCTAATTTGGTTATTGATTTATTCTTATTTTATTACTTTTTAACAGTACCGTTATATGAGGAGTTGGTGATGTTATTATGAATTCATATATTATTTGTTGTAGGAGAATTTTCTTGATTCAGCTTTAGTGGCTTAGGAGATATGTACAATAAACTTATTAGAGGATGGGGCACTCCCACTTTTTCAAAAACTTAAACCTACAGTTTTCTCATATTAATGCGATCTTCTGCGGCAAATTACAGTTCTATATCTTAATGAGTGATTAGTTACGGCACTCTTTAAGTTTTCGTTAAATGGCGTTTTGTGGGAATGACATAGATCCGACCACTATGGAATTTTTATACCCCGACTAGCATTTGTCTGTAATACCCCAAAGGAGATATCAAACACTATATAAATGAACGAGTTGAATCGATTTAGCTATATTCGACTGTTTGTCCGCATGTCTGTATATGCACGAACCTTGCCCTTAACTATTGGACAACTTTAGCATAAACTAAACGATCAGAATCTAGTTCTTTTTTTAATTTGACAATATATTTTCAGCAAATTTTGTATGGACTAATCCCTAAAAAAAATTATGCATTATCCGACAAATTTTATCTAAACTTTATTTAAATAAAAAATAAAACAACAATTTCATATTCTGACAAGAAATAAGGGTTAATTAGGTAGTTGTCAATAATTTAAGTTAGTTGCTGATTTCGATTTTTTTTTTTCAAAAGATACTTATGCACATTTCTACAACAGTTTAAAATTTCATATGAAAATCACGTCAAATCAAAACAAAGTTCATCCAAAAGATAAAGGAATAATTCTGCACAGGACAAAAAAGTCCTGTAGTATATAAATCAAAAACAAGGCACTAGTGTTACAAAAAAGAGCGGAAAGTAGCGTGAAGGAGAAGCGGCGTGACTTGAATGAATATGTTTCGTACTGTATCGTCAAGAACCACATTCAAACTTTTACTACATTATCCTTTTATAGTTATTGTGATGTGCACATATATAACAGCGTCAAAGTTAATATGTCTACACACATGGCACTATACCTCCATAAAGTGTCAAAGCGTTAAGCACAACAAAATCTTATAAGGCAAAAATAACCCGAAATGTATGTACACACATAAATCGGAAAAAAAACAAAATATGCTTACTGTCATAATAAATGAAGGTTTCATTTTTCGTTGGTGGCAAGATTGCCAAGAAAGGATTGGGTTTGGCAGATAGTATACATACTTATATACACTTTTATGTTTGCGTATTTAAGTATGAGTTTAGTAACAAATGTACAGCAATCTACTTATAGTTGTACTTAACGAAAACTAGTAAATTTGGAATTTAAAGCTGTGCCAGATGTGATGTTTTTAGACTGAAAGCCAACGGAGCTCCTACCTATTCCATTCTACAGTTATTAAGACTGAAGTACTTGTCCTAACAAGCTCATCAGTCTTTGAGTTTCCTGCAATATCGCTGGAGCCAGGCAACCCAGCACCCCAATCCTAAAGGAACTGAATGATAGAATGAAGGATTCTCCTGTCTGAAGAAGACTGCGCTGTAGAGCAGTAGATGTAGTGCTACCGTTATGAGCTTGGAAGACGATGCAATTATTAGGAAATCATAAACTCGAGGTGATCGAAAGCTTCTGACAATGTACTGCTCTACCAAATCACCCCGGTAGCTTTGATCCATTTACAAATTAGCTTGCCGCCCTTCTCTTCCAGCGAGTTCTTCATTTCGTTGCTTCCTTCGATTTTCTAAATTTGGGGCAGTCATAGCGAATACACACCTTATGCGTAATCCTTTTCAGCACTTTCCTCCCTACAAAAATTCCGTAGAACATTATGAGCTTAACTACTTTTATTGTTTCATAGAACCAAAGAACTATCGCCGTGGTTGGAAATAACACTCCAATGGTTTAAATTTTGTTTATGAAAAGAAAAAACATTAACTTCTGTTGCACCGAAGCTAAAGACCCTTCACAGGTGCATTTCTGTTAGTAACTATGTTTTCAGTTTGTATGGAAGCTATATGTTATAGTGGTCCGATATCGGCAGTTCCGACAAATGAGCAGCTTCTTGAAGAGAAAATGACGTTTACAAAAATTCAAAACGATATCTTAAAAACTGAGGTACTTGCTCGTATATATACAGGCAGACGGACGGACAGACGGACAGACAGACAGATGGACACAAAAGATGAGATTTTTAACAGCTGTTTCCCAGAAAACTAGCTTTCGCACGTTAGCTCCGTTTTCGTAGACCAGGTCACATATATATATTTTGTAGGGTATCCGACCCTTCCTTTTAGGCGTTACAAACTTCGTGACAAACTTAATGTAGCCTGTTCAGTGTCTAAAAAGCCTAATCTAAAAATATATTTTTAATGAATTGCTGCTGCCATTTTATTAGCATTCAACAATAAATAAAAGATAAAGTATTAGAAAGGTAAATTTTCTTGTTCTTTCTACGTGGCCAAAAATATCAACCATATAGGTGTAAATATATTTTCTATTCCCTTAAATTGCCGTTATTTCTGCTCTTTCATTAGAAATGCACAGCAGCAAGCTAATAATAAAAATCAGGTAAATAATAGATATAACAACAGTAAAAGCATTCAAAAGGAGTCTTCAAAGGGTTGAAAATATTCGCAACCATTTTTACGTATATCAGTAAATATTCTCACCTTTCAAAAATTTTACTTTTGACTTGCCTTCATCATTCTCCCATTCTCTTCACATTTATTTTTGTTTGTGCTTATCTTTAAAATATTTGTAAGTAGCGTTAAATTCGTCACGTTTTAATAAAGTAATTTGTAGTCATTTATATTGTGAACCAAAAGACGTGATCGAAATTACTTTACTTTACTTTAAACAGTTGCATCGAACCAAAAAACAAAAATGAAAATGAACATTATACGTAGAAGCTAATAAAATTCACATTATATGAAAGGAAACAGAAAGTAGGTGGGTTTATGTATGCTAGGAAGTAAAAGTAACCTTTTGAAATTGTTTAAGTTAAGCGAAGGAAATTTGCAAAGATCACGAGCCTTAACCTATAAAAGTTCAAACTGGATGGACCTCTTTGTGATATAAGGAACTTGACTTTTTAAAGAGCGAATATTTAATTTTTGAGAGTAGCAATTCAAAAGCATAAGTACATGATGCACAAAGAAAAGTCTGTTTCCAATCTTTAAATCGGAATTTTAATTCTGGTATATATATATTTCTCAACTACATTAATTGTAAAATTTAAAATTTTTATTCACAGCTGATTTCCGGCAGCTTATCTCAATAAATACGTTTTAAAACGTTTTCGGTGACTGGATACTCTGAAACTAAACAGATTTCGTAATGTTAAATCTAATAAAGCAAATCGAAGGAAAACTCAAAATAATTTTTTTTTTTTAAATTGCGGTTTCTCCAAAAAAATCGATTTTAAATAAAATTTGGGCTTTCAATAGTTTATAAAAATAAGGTTTATCGTTGAGAAAAAGAATTCGATTTAGTACTAAAAAAACTTTGGGAAGCTCGTGTTAAAGTTTGAGAATAATCGGCTTAGCCGCTTTCGTAATAGTGGCCACCTACTTTGAAGGCACCGTTTTGAAAAAAAAAAACTTATAAAGTTTGGCCTTGTACTTCTAAGCACTCTGCAACGGCTTTTCTAATCTACGTGCCACTTCGAAAATATTCGCCGGAACGATATAAAATTCTGTATATATGTATATATGTATGTACATTAAAAAAACATAAAAAAAAACGATTTTGAAAATTACACTTAAAAACATGATATATGAATTTTTTGAAATGCTCATCATTATTATGTTATTTATTATTTCATTATTATACATTTAAGAATTTCTGACAAGCTTGTACGGTTTATTTTATAAGTGGCCAAATTTTGCTGTTCCTAAATCTAAAATAAATTATATTTAATTAATTGAATGTTTAGCAAATTCGGCATCGTTGTAAATGGGATTAAGCGTCCTTATTTATATTCGACACGGACTTTTCTGCCAAAACTTTATGCTCCCTCGGATTATCGGGCAATGTCTGAGGTCTCAATCAATGATACATCCACTGACTCAATTTACAGCTGATGGCTTCATTTTTTGTTCTTAACACTATTTATTATGTGAGCAGACATATGTATACTCAAAACCTCTGTACGCACACACACCTGAAATTTTATATACATATGTATAATGATACACACGCACTCAAAGAAGACCTGCTTTTATAACTGAAAAATGGAGCAGACACGAAAGCCGAATCTTTCCAAAGCGCCTTGGAAGAAGAAAAGAGAGCCTAAAATCCACAACGTTACGATTGTATGGAAAGACCTGGACAAAATAACAACTCACGAAGAAATCTGCTCAGCACTGAAAAGGGAGTCAAAAGTCTGCCAAACACGCGTAGTGGCACACAAATAGCACTTGTATGCATGCGCGCTCAAGATGATAAGGCCGCACTCAAATTGGGAAAAGTAAAGATTGGGTGGTCGATCTATCGCCTTCGCGAATACTCGCCTATTCCCAGGTGTTATAAGTGTTTCCATTTGAGTCACATGGCTCGTAAATGCTGCAGTTTGACAGACAGATCTTCCCTATGCACGCGTTGTGGAACCGCAGGAGACTTAGCAAAGTCATGCACAAACGTTCCGAGCTGTATGCTCTGCAAAGGGGAGCACTCTGTATTGAGCACGACTTGCAGAAAGTTCCTCGAGATGATGGAGTAAATGAACTATTGGCAACAGCAAATAAAATCAAAAACACCAAAGCGCCTGGATTGGATGGCACACCAAACAGAGCTCTAAAGAAAGCCATAAGTTCAAAACCTCGAGTATTCGCTAAAAATTTACAACGCTTGTATACAGGAAGAGGTATTCCCCGACTCTTGGAAAGTACAACCTTTGGTTCTGCTCCCAAAACTAAAGAAACCACCTGATGAACCCTCATCGTACGGACCTCTGTGTATACTCGACACCATGGGTAAAGTGTACGAAAATATAATAAGAAACCGCTTGGAGTTAGCAATCCTGGTGGATAATCAGAGAGAAAATACGGCTTTATAAAGAAGAGATCCACTATTGACGCATTACGAAAAGTCGTCGATAATGCGAGATGTGCAGAAAGTGGCAAAAGATGGAAAGGTGGCAAAAAAGTACTGCACGCTGATTACCCTGGATGTCAAGAATGCGACAAAATGGGCAGACATAATCAAATCTCTGGATGAAATACGGCTAGGCCCAAGTGTTAGGCCCAATATTACGGAACCTAATGTACGACGGGGTGCTAAGAGACGGCCACCAACAGACGTGAAACGTGGTAGCACTAGCAAAATAAATGAGAAATGAGAAATAAGTAAAAAGAGTTCTTAAATGGTCTAAGCCAATGGTTCCCTTCTGTGTTTGAAACTGGCGGAGGAAAAAACAGAAGTTTTACTCATAAGCACAAGGAAGATAGAAGAACGAATACAGCTCACTATAGGGGAATGAGAGATTACCTCGCAGCCGCAACTGAAGTATCTGGGAGTAATATTTGATTCCAAATTAAAATTTAAAGAACACCTGGAGTTTTCTTCCAAGAAGGCAAACAAAATTTATAATGACCTATCGAGAATGATGACCAATAGAGGCTGTGTGCGTTCCATAGCGAAGCAAAGAGTTCCGTAATACTGTATGGGCTTTCTGCAATTCGAGTACTAAGTGCTTTCCGGACTATATCAACCGACGCTGCGGAAGTGATAGCCAGCATCCAGGGAGACGAATTCGAGTGCTTATGTCAGCCACCAATGCCTAAAACAATATCGGCAAGGACAGAGGAAAGAAACAAGAGCAATATGGCAGGAGCAGTGAAATTCCTCATCCAAAGGGCGCCGGAGCATTCATAATAAAAAACAAAAAAGCAAAAAAAAAAAATAATAATAATAATAATAATAAAAACACGCACAATGTGTAAATATATTTCAACACATGCATGTGCTTCCTACCTTGTGGCTACTTCACTTTTATGCACATATCTACATATCATACCTTCTGTTACACGTGCCTCTAAAGAATAAGTAGAACAAGTAAGAAGTTGTCAACGTCAAAAGTGTCTCATCGCTCAATTAGTCTTGATTCGACTGAGGTGTTTGCCTATTTTTAGTTTTCCTTTTTTCAACATTTTTTCAGTTTTAATTTGTATTGCTAATACACGCTTCGTGAATTGGTTTTTTTTTTCTTCGGGGACTCCCCGCACTTTTTAAGTATTAAGCAGTGAATCTGTCGCCAGACAATAAAGCGTTGTTTTGGTGTTAATGGAAAAGTTTCACATAAACAATTTACGGAATCATAAGCAGCAACTTATCTTTGAGTGATTTCAATATGTAAGTCAATTGTTAGCATTTGGATGATTTTTTTAATTTCCAAGATAATACTAAGATAATCAAGCATTGCAAAGCTGATAGTCGCAGGTTTCGAGAGCCCAATAGTCATTCTTTTTTTTTGTTTTTGGAAAAGTGAGGGCGGCGTTGCTTATAATAAGTTTAATATACATATTTCCTAAGCCACTAAAGCTATTACAAACAAATTTGTGTAGCAAATATCATAAAAAACTCTTACCGACAGTGTGAAAATGGACGCAATCGGGAGATAACCCCGCTCATTCCCTATATTACGGTAATTTTAAAAACTACTAAATAACGCGATAAATCGATAACTAAATATGCCAGAAACATTAAATTTTACACACAAGGTGAAAATTGGATTTGCCGCGCCCACTTTTAGGGTGAAATCACATATCTTCAGACCCGATCGACCGATTTCAACTGAATAAGAAATTAAGAACTAATTAAGATAACGGAATAAAACTTGCCTTTAGAGTATGTAACCTTATTAAAAATGGTTCAAAATCCAACAAAACCTGTTCAAGCCCCTAAGTACCGTATATGTGGACCCGAATATCTTAAGTTGACTTTTGACCGAAAATATCGGTCAATGTATGGGATATAAAATTGAAGTTCAAAGAGAATCCTTTCCTTGCAATATTATATTTTTGTATCAAAAATGGGTGGAATCTGGTGAATACTTTCTTTCAAACCAAGTAACCATGTAATATAAATGTTACGAACCAAAGGGGTTTGTTTTTTTTTTTACCTAAGTTTGAAATTTCTAGAATAATAGTTTTACATATGGGTGGCATTAATTTAGATATAAAATACTATCATTCAACTTATTACAAAGTAAGGTCGAATACTTTTCAAGAAAGCTTCACATTGCTGAAACCCTATAGTGGTCTTTCGTACCAAATTCGAGCTTTGTAACTTGAGTTCTAATTGAAATATAGTACTCATGTACTTATGATTTAAGATGTAGGTCTGATTGCGCACATCGAAAATAGTTTCCAATATCTATATATATCAATAATGTTTAAAACTACTGAAAATATGATCACCAGCTAAGAAACTGTAATATTTATGGGTATAGGTTTAAAGTAATCTGGTTGCGTATTTAAAACCCAACTATTTTGGGTTTGTTCTATTACTACATTGAAGAAACTCCTTCAGCTTTGGTCGGCTTACGTGATGGTTTCTCGGTGTCATCGATCAAGTGGGGAGTTTAACGCCTTTGGTTTGGTTTCCAAAATAGCTTCAAATGGAGCAATGTTTAAGTGGTTCCAAATGATTTATTTCTAAATAATAATATGTAAGGCAATAGGAATTTATAAATAATTACATTATTGATTACTACTTACCGCAGTATGTCCTTCCACTTTCCTGGCTGATCGATGAATAAGCTCAAACACAGCTAGGATAGGGGGAACAAATACTGTAGCTTACAAACAACAAGTATATAAGCCCAAATAACTAATTGGAGCTTGCGCTACCTGCATATGCGAAGAAGGGGAAATAGCAAATATACAAATTGCAAAAACAAGTAAGCAGAAACTTTACAGTTATAATAATGTATATAGTATGAAGTTCGTGACAACTTGAAAAGAAATGAAAATGAAACATTCACCTGTAAAATAAACATAGAAATAGAATATTAACATATTTTTATGCATATGGGCAAGAGTTGCCAACACTCGGTTTTACACCCATTTTCTATTGTGAGGTGACTAAAAACTCATCGCGAACGGTCTAATCCAATACTAGAACTTGGAAATATGAAACACTTTATCTACACATACTAGCTTGGCGACGAGTGATCAACTCCTTGCTTTCTACTAGTGGGACAAAAAATGGAAACCGCAAACTAACAAAAGTTAATAAAAACAGCAAGCAAGAGCACTTTGACAATCAGGTATTGCTCATACGACATGGTTTACTCTATGATTACAGTATATTTGATGCACAATTTAAACTACATATAAACTTTAAAGGATTGAATTTATAAAAAAAATATGAAAAATCGTTATGGAAATCAAAAATTTATAATTGAATTTCGTCCCAGTTAAGATTCGAACCAAAAAGAAAGTGAAGAAATTAAGTTATATTTTATATACGTCTACACACTTGTATGTATATATATATGTTAAAAAATGTAAATATTATGTTTTATTGTATATATGCTGTAGTATTTCCGGTCACGGTATTAAGAGGTCACTTGCTATTCGCTTAAGGTCGCTAAAACTGGAAAGCTTTTATTAACGCACCATTTATTTCAATTATAGCCACAATAGGAGCTTCCTCGAAGCGTAACAATTAGAATTGTAGTAAATTCTAATTATATGAGGATTACAAGCAAAAAATTACTTTTTATTATGTGATAGTATTAAATCTCTCAAGAGCTGTTGGGTTGACGCAGCGTAAGGAAAGAATGTTCAGTTATATACAATACAAATATATGTAGATATATAAGTTTGTGAAGATAGCCAATAAGGGAAGTGTAATAAAATATAAGCGATTTTATCATCGTCAGTATATCGCGCATTTGAAAACAAGTAAATTGTTAGAACTATTTACTTTTGTAGTAAGCACGATTAATTATATAAAGCTTCGACAGCAAAAATTGCTGGAGCATAACAACAACCGCTGTACAGAATATGACTTACTGCTACCACATTTCTAAGTGAACAAACATAAACAAGAGAACAACAAAAATAAATAAGCCTACAACAAAACTTTTGTTATGTAACATATGTATCTTTTCGTAGGAAATGTGAAAAGTGACGTATACGTTTGTAGCATTCTACCAGAAGCTTTAACACTCTTGCTACATTCGGAAAGCAATTTCGTATATTATTTTATACATAGTATATAATATACTGTACTAAATTTTATTTCCTTGCCACAATCTTTTAATCAAACCCGCTTGCGCAGAAGAGATTTACCAGTCATCTAAAGAACAAGATATTTTTAAACAGGCTCAACCACAACCTTGGGCTTATTTAGTTTTAAAAAGATTTAAGATTTATTACCTACTATCAGGCTTTAACAAAAATATTCAACGATTCAAAATATATTTTTACAATTTATTGAATCTATATAATAATTTAATAGTTTTGCTTATGAGTTGTGTAAAACTAATGCTCTCTGAAGATAATGATTACTATTTCAAACTAAATTTAATATTTACGTAAGTGTAGTAAATCTGACTAACCTACTTAAAGCAAGTACCTATTCATGAATAGAATTCTTTTGTCAGAACATTTATATATGTAGGAACGGCTTACGGAAGAACACACGTAGTGGACGTAATTACTGAATACTTAAAAACACAACCCTAATTACTTGACACACAGAATACAAACTGGACGAATTGAACGAAGCGTGCGCTTGACTAGAGACGAAAAGACGAGTTGAATTAAAACCATCAATAAAGCAACATCCATTTGTGTTGAGCTGAGTTTGTTAATAACAAAAAAAACGTTTTTTATTTAAAACTTCCACATATATATATAGACTGACCGTGCCAATTTCAACTTGAGTTAAAATAAGGATATCTTAATGAAACTCGGTAGGATTTTTCATAGGTAGAATAAGAAATTTAGTACTATAGACAGGCGGTATCGGCCCTTTGCCACACCCATAAAAAGCCATTAATCGAAAAGTGACTTAACGAAATACTAAGTTAAGAAAAAGTCGTAGAGGGGCACCTGTGGTTTGAAAATCTCTTAAACAGTGTCCATGGCCCGCCCCCTAATAAGATTAATGTATATATCTTCAATACCAATATATCATTCAAATTTGAATTGAATAAAATATGTTAACCTTCCTGACAATGATGTGAAAAGAGACGAAATCCGATTATTACCCCGCCTATATAACAGATATCTTAAACAGCATTTGAAGTGCGATAAATTAATAACTAAGTAAATGCGACAGAGAAAATAATTTTTACACTCGATATGGTACAGAAAGCTTTTATAGGAGCCGCTATCAAATTTAGACATAGGCGTAGCAACGCCTTCAAAGTGTGGTATTTTATTAACAAAAAATTTTTCAAATCGAAACGAAACCATTCAAGCCCCCTCGATCTACGATTGGATTTTCGAAAATGGATTTTCGGAAATATAGGGCAATGTGTAAGGATATTGATATTGATTTATAACACTTTTCACATAATAGTTATACGGGTTATAATCCGATTTCACTCATTTTTACAAGACGAATATGTGAGACAAAAACAAATACGGAAAAAATTAAGTTCCTGTGTAACCGAACATTTTATACTCTACCAACTTACAGGAAATACAGCCTTTACTTACAAATGGTTTGTTAGTTACACGGGGTTTAGGATAAGTTTTTAAAATATTTTATTCATCCCAAGTTGTAACATTTTGGCAAAAACAAACAAACAAACAAAACAAAAAACTTGCATGCCAACA
>NW_017537129.1:176836-178298 GCF_001853355.1 Bactrocera latifrons
CAGGCTGCGATTATTTTAATACACCGAATAATTCCAAATCCATCTATCACTTTACTTCCTGAGTGATATTTCCGATTATGGACTATCTGCAATGTCCTAATGTAGTATGACTGTTTGTAAATGTTGCGAGCGTGAGTAATATTATACATTATCAAAAGATTCCAGCGCAAGACGGTGTATTGAGATCTTTCATGGAAAATATGCTTCTAAGCGGAGCCAGGATCCAAGGATTACACACTTACTTTATATAATAAAACGTAAGAAGTGAAAATAAGAAAAAATGTTATACGCATTTCGTAGTACGAGTATGCAAAAAAATTTAGTTAATAGTGAACAAAGAGAGAAGAAAATGACATGTACTGATATGTTCGTAATTACATAGTGCACTTTATTTGGATGTCCCATCATAAAACAATGTCCAGTGGAGGATAAAACCTCATTAGGTTTAGAAATGTAAACAATTTCTCAAGAAACAAATTCCGGCTACATAACGCATTCTACACTGACGATTTTAAGCTCAAGAAGCATTTATTTAATATGGGCCTGACCTCTTTTCCAAACTGCCGGTTTTGTGACATTGAGAATGAAACTAAAGAAAATATGCTAATTGATTACACACCAGTCTGCCTACGCAGAATTAGGGCCCTTAGAGTAATTTTTTCTAGCAAGAACCACGTCGCCATATTTGGATTCACCAATATGCTGGGATTTATGAGTCGTTCTGACTTAGAGGGGGGCACAACAGACCTTAGCTAGCGGTGCAAGCCTCAGCACTTGAAGACGTATTATATAGAATTATATGTTTTTCATGCGATTTGTGTAGCCACTTATTCAAAATATTTGTATATGCAATCGGTATGGAATTGACTGAAAGGAAGTTTCTTATTTCGCTTTTAACAATATACTCAACCTAATGAAACAACTATAAGATATCATGAAATGGGGTCATTACACTCCATAGTCTGTCCAATTTGATTTAATTGTTTTATTAGTATTGAGATAACATGACAATTTAACCTCGTAATTTGTATCAAATAATTAAATTATTCCAAAGTATTCGTATGCAAACATATGTTCGCAACATTACCTAATCCGGCAACTATTGCCTACTACAAAAATTCGTGGGACAGTGCAATCGATTTCCCAAAAGGTTTTCAAATATATGATATCTGAATTATACACTAACTTTAGTTTAACTTTCACTTATCAAGAAATAAGTTAAGAGTAAAGAATTTACACATTTCATATTGCCAATCCGACATTTTAATTCCACCAAGTTAATATATTGTTATGTATCCAGATATTCCCCTCATCGTACACACCATATTCCGTACGTTTCCCAACACTTAATCTCTATTTCTCCTTGTCTCCCACCTCCTATTACAATAATTATCATCTCGTCCACTCCACCCGCTATTCGCTTTAAGTAGGCTATGTGCATTTGAATGTAACTAGAATAGTT
>NW_017537130.1:0-9281 GCF_001853355.1 Bactrocera latifrons
ACTTAACCAATACAACATGTCATACATAGTTCATATTTTAACAAATTTAGGGTTTCTCACATCAAACTAAAAAATTAAAAATAAATATAGTTTAAAAAAAACTAAAAAACACGCTTTTAAAGCATATCAAACTAAAAAGTGAAAAATAATTCTTTGTATAAACTAACTAWAGTAATGAAGGAAAAATTCTTGGATGAGAGAAAAGCGKKGAGTGCTTTGTGACATATTTTTCATACATCGATTCTGGGAGTTGTAGCGGATGCTTGTTTTAAYAAATTTTTGTATGTTGTTGAACTTTAACAACGACATTGTTGCAATGAATGTTGTTATGTTGAAATAAATATCTGTTGAATTAACTCTCCTTCCTTAAATTCCTACTTGCTCCCAAGTAGATTTAAAAGTATGGTATGTTATTAAATTGTGGTTGGGCTGATATACGAAAATTGTTTGTTCATTCATGATTTGTGTCGGAACTTTTCCAAAATGTAGGATTGAGTTTTCGTTTGGTTTTATACAGAATTTTTGTATTACAATTATTGCTATAATAATGACCAACAGAAAAAATATAGCTATGCGGTTCGAGGAGGAATCTGTATTTATTTGGTCTAATTATTTCCTATTTTTTATGTTGAGTATGTGTAGGGATTCTAATGATAGTATTTGAAGACGCTCTAATTTTATTTTTTGGTCATTTGCATGGGATCATGCGGATTTCAATATAGTTTTCTTCTTGATGCTGAATTCTTAATTATTTATAGTTATGTTCTCATTATGATAGTGTACGAGATATGYTCCTTTAAGATGATGGGTTATACGATATTATTTTGTATTAGAATGCCGTTAAAGTTGTTGAGTAGGATTAAGCTGTTGTCAATCTCTTCGATTTCCGTCATATGGTCTGCATTACTGAAATCACACAGCGATTCTTTGCTCTCAACTAACTTAGAAATACATTTTGATTCTCTTAAGTTAATGGCTGTATTTTTTTTAATTTTTATATTTCTGCATATTTTACAGTTTTTTGAGACTTTTAACATAGAATTTTCTGCCAAAAATATTTTATCTATTTCTAAGTGAACTATTATTTAATTTTTTACAACTGGTTTTATTAGTAGATTTTGATAGTTGGATGGATGCTTCAAATTCTGGAATTTTTACAATGTAAACTATAGCTGTTTTATTATGTAAGATTGATACTTCAGCGAACTCTAACATTTCTTCTACTGATAGAGTGGTTATATTATTATTTTTAAATATTTTGTGGACTTCTTGTAATTATATTTCGTTTAAAAGTAAAGTATTTATTATGTTTTGTTTTGCCCATTGAGTTGCATATTGGGCATTTACTATTTCTTCTTTTATTAGTCTTACTTGATTTTGGAAACTTATTGCTATTTCATTAATAAACATATTGTCTTTCTTGATTGCCTTTTTTAAAATATTTGAATTTGTATTTAAATCATTAATTCTATTCTGTAGTTGTTTCTTTATAATGACCTGGTTGTTATTGTTTGTATTAAGGCTATTGAGATTGTTTTGTATTATTAATAGATCATCATGATCTGGATTCCCTGCAATATATTTCCAGGCTGATCATATCGAGTTGGTGCCACGTAGCGAAAAGAAGAAAGGACTGGCGCGCTGTTGTTAACCCGGCCATAATCGCGTAAGCGGTGTCTACGCCAAATAAGAAGATAAGAAGAGTGATTGTACTATTTCGTGAGTTAGAATATGGAAGAGATAAGAAGTTCGATTTCTATTTGCTGAAGATCTATTGAGTGGATTAATTTTATGGATTACGTTTGTAACTTCCCTATTCCTTTATAGATGGTAATGGTATGTGAGTCCGTATAGTTCGTAATGTTGAGATTTACCTTTGCCATTGGCAACCGCAATATGAGATAATTTATCCTGGAACAGTGAATTATAAAGGGTTAGATATAATTTTTTTTTATTAGATATTTGAGTTCTATTCACCTTCAGATTACTAACTAAACATTTTTGATGTTACTTTTGTGAAAAACTCTCCTATTTTCTGTAATAATTGTTGAGTGTTTGTTTTCTTTTACAATTTCCTTTTTATATCGGGGTCAAAGTTTAGATCCTAATCTGATATTTTGCTTAACGAATATTGTCTACCCTGGTGTGTAAATTTTAATTTCTTTTTTCGGTCCTTGTTATGGTTTTCTAGGTCAATTGCCTCTTTTAGTTTTTCTATGTTATTCTGTCTGCTTCTATCGTATTCCTCAGGGTCTGTGGTTATGTTTCTGCTGAAAAATATTTCTACATAGCGTTTTTTGTTTACGGATTGTATTGAGTAATTGTATTCATAGACTGCTATGTCCACTAATTTGCCAAATGTCCGATGTACCTGTTTTGTTTTGAAGCATCTCATAATTTCTGAAAGGGTGGAATGGAATCTTTCAGCTTGTCCGTTTACAGAGTTCTTTTAGGGCGGAGCTTTAAGACCATTTACACCTAGCTGATCTTTCATCATGAAAGTAATAGTTGCAGAATTAAGAGACTTCTCGTTATCTACTATAACGCAGTTGGGTAGTAGGGTGGGTCGATTCCGAATTTTTTTCGATTCGGGATTTCTAATAGTGCGGAAAAGTTGATTTAGTACTTCCTGATTCCAATGCAACTTTTTGTTTTGAGATCGGATTGCATCTTCAACCCCAACTCCAGCCTTTAAATTTCGGAAAATTCGCCTACAATCGTGAAATTGTCTACCTAGCCCCTGATATTCGCATCTCATGGCAAAATGTATAAAACAAAAGTTATTTGTCACGTCATTTGCTACCGAAATGGTATATGGAGGAACCGCTCCCGAGATACGAGCGAAAATGCGGCGCGCTACAGCGCAAGGTGAAAATCGGCTTACTTCCACACTTCTTGACGTTGATTTCGCCGAGTGCTATCGCTCACATTCATTTCCCTGCTCCCGACTGGTCTCCACATAAATATTTTTTCATCGAGTTCCTTCACTCTTGYCGTTGATTTCGCCGAGTGCTATCACTTATATTCTCTCAACAGAACACAGAACTCAAAATGTCTGTATCTAAATTTCAATTTAGACAGAAATGTTCCGTGTTTGGCATATATAAAAAAGGTTGAAAACACTTTCAAAAAGTCTTCTATTCCGATAGTTTCACACACCAGAGTTGTACAAACGCTCGCCACATACCATAAGAAATTTCTGACTCTTAAACAAATATTTTTAGGGAACCCAATGTGTTTGAGCTTTAAAAGAGACGACTTTGTCTCTTCTGCCGAAAAATCATTTGAYATCGCTGCTTGTAAATGCATTTATTTTTCTTCTTGCACTTGTCCAAAGGAAAGGAAAGTTCCTATCAATGGACAACCATTTCTCTTGGACCAGAGAACCAGAAGAATTGGTCGCATTGGAAGTATTGATCTACCTGAAACAAAAAAGATTACAAAGAAAAATGAACTTAAAGAAAAGCTTTCAAAACGTCATTCAACATCAACACTTACCAGAAAAATATCAGCTAGAACACGTGACCATTCAGATCAGCCAGACTCTCATACAGACGACAACAATGTAGGTGCGTCGCACATGGAATCTTCCAAAAACGATGCTGATGATGAATTTTCTCTTCTATCCTCTAAAACCAAACAAAACACACTAGTATTAGAACACACTGCTTTAGCTGCCCAAAGATTTGGAGTAAGTGATGGAGCAGCGGCCTTGGTTGTTTCATCTGCTTTTCTGGATGCCAAAAAAGCAGGTTTGATAACAGAGGATCAGGCTAGCTTTGTCACTGACAAATACAGGATTAGTCGGGCAAAAAATAGTGTTGGAGCTAAGCTCCAAAACMCCGAAAGTATTGACTCTTTATATGGGCTGTATTTTGACGGCCGCAAAGACAATACACTTACACAAGTCAGCGAAGGTGAAAAGTACTACCGCGACACTGTCAAAGAGGAACATATTTCTTTTATCGCGGGACCTGGTTATCATTAYTTTGGCCATGTCACCTCTCCTTCCGGGTCAGCTGAGGATGAGACGCACGCTACATGGCAACATTTACAAGACAATTCAGTTGATGTGGAACATCTAGAAGTTGTCGGTACTGATGGCACCAACACGGACACAGGTTGGAAAGGTGGAATCATTCGGAAACTAGAAGAAAGAATAGGTAGGTCATTACAGAGGGTTGTTTGTCTTCTACATTTCAACGAACCTCCACTTCGTGCTCTCTTCGATCACATAAATGGTGTCTCAAAGAGTCCAAATACATTCTCTGGCGACTGCTTCCTGCTGCTCCCTGATTGTGAGAAGTTGCCTGCTTTCAAATTTGAAAGTTTCCATCCTGCCAATTACCTTTTGAGGTTATTAATCCGACCCAACTTAGCACAGACCAAGCTTATCTCTATAAAATATCAGAAGCTGTTATTTCCGGTCAATGTAAAATAAAATGTCGTGCAAAGGTTTTTTTATATCTTCTATTGATTTTGACGGATTATTCTTGCTTGTGCAAGTTTTGATAATTTTTCTATTGCTATTAAGACTAATTTTTTTTCAGTTGAGAATATGACTATGTGAGGTGTATGTCCAGGAAACTCAGGTATTGGGGTTCCTGTAATTGTTGGATTTGGAGGATGTCTATCATATTCTTCCTTGCATACCTGGCATTGTTTTACCAGTCTAGCTATACTTTGTCTCATTTTCGGAAAACAATCTTTCTCTGATAGTTGTATTTTGCTTTCCTGAGCGTTTCTATGAGCCCTGTTGTGAATCTGTACAATTATATCATCCTGGTCTGTTTCTTTTGTTACGTCTACTAACTTCATTTGAGTAAATCTGATTTTAAAGGACCTGAAATGTTCTGGACACAGTCAATGAATCTGTTTTATTGTGTCTTCCGTTTTGTAGTTCCATTTATTCTTTGTAAATAAAAATTCGGTTTTTAAATGCGTTTATCGGTACCTCAATGCTGGGAATAAGATTATGAGAAGAGCTTTSAGCACTGTGTTGAGTTTCTGTTATTGAATTAATTTCATATTGTTTTGGTACTCGAGGCAATGCATCGGGTACAATATTTTCTTTCCCTGGTTTATAGAGTAATTCCTTATTGTACTCATCCAGGTAAGACTTTCATCTTTTAATCCCTATTCCACCTTTCCAATTACAATCATGTGTAAGTGGTTCGTGATCTGTATAAATTTTTACTTTGGAACCACCATAAAGATAACCCTTATTTTTATATGGTGTTCCTTCACCTTTACTAAAGATAATAGTATCGCCAATGTCTAAAAAATTAAGATAAATAGAATCGGATTTTTGTTCTTGGTCACTATTTTCAATAACTTCGGTATAGTCGCTAAATGTTTCATTTTAATCTGTTTGTTCTTCTTGTTTTGAGATAGTTTGTTGATAATCAGCCATAGTTGGTACTGGTTCTTCTGTACCTGTTTGTTGGTAAGTGTCTGTCTGAATATTAAAGCTCCTTTGTCGTTTGGCTATCTCGGCAGTAGGCATGGGTGATCTTTTACCTAAATCAAATTGTGGTCGGTTCATGTAGTTAATCTGCTTAGTTTAGATACTTCTATCAATATACAACGGTTCTGGTCGTGGTTGTGGTTTGGCAACCATAGGACGAGATGGTTGGTGTATTGTTCGTTGTACGTTATGGTTATATGCAAATTGCTTACCTACATTAGTAAACTATGGCTTTTGTTGTGGTTGTTCAAAAAAATTATTTGATTGTCTGGGATTCATAGTTGGGTTTTTCAGTGTGCTAATTTTAGGTGGAAGAAGTGGTCTAGCTTGAAAATATGAAAAGTGAGGTGCCGGAACCTGACGTGGTACTAGCATTGGTCTATTGGGTTGATTCTAAATATGTTTTGTTGCCCTCTATTTGACACATGATTCGTACGGTATGCTTCATTTTCCAAATCAGCAGGCTCCTTCATGCCGAGAAGACGTGAAAGGTCTCCACGTAATCCGCGAATAAAGGTATCAAGAGCCTTATCAATGTACAGCGTGGTCATTAGTTGCCCTGATTCCCTGCATACTCCTCCATACAGCCTACCCTATTAAGGATCAACGATAAATGTTTATAGACGGCCTGATGGAATTCTTCAACAGACTGGTTAGCACCTTGTGCTATGGTGGTCATTTGGTACTCTCACGTACTCAAGTCCCTTTTGTCTGCATAGTGTAGCGTAAGGCGTTTGGAGATGTCACCCCAATTTAAAGGTACGTTGTACGACTCTAACGCAGTGCCTGCGTTACCAGTTATTTTATTGCGAATAGTATACAAAGTACTTTGCCGTACCAACTGTGCATTCGAATGTTCTTAAAATTCTGTCTACACTTTTTTTCCATGAGCCAAGCTCGGCTGGGTTAGACTTTTACTACATCGGGTTAGACTTTTTACTATATCGGGCACTTTGTCTAATTCTCCTAAATTACCTACGTGCCCTTGGTCACTTCCTCAACACTCTACATTAGTAAAAATAAAATGTTTGATTTTAAGTCTGTTGTAACAAAATTGGTAATTGTTCATATAAAACTTGCCGAATAGCATTTGTTAAATCGCCAGGTTGGGTCATATTTCTATTATTTTGAAATGTCACTTGTCTTTGTCGTTGGTGGGGATTTTTTGCAATATTAATTAAGGTCTAATTAAATTGTTTGGATTAGCCATCCGTTTTTTCAAAATTTAATTTTTGTTATTAACTTAATTAGAGTATTTTTACTACCATAGGTCTATTTCTGATTCGCCCTAATCAATCAATCAAACATTTCGATCATTATTTTTAACTATTATCAATGTTTTTTTTGGAAAACCAGCTGGTTTTACCCTTTTATCCTGAAGAGTCCTTTGGGTAGGAATCGCAGAATTGAATTAACTACTGTTTTGTACAAAACTGCGTTAATAATAATAATAATACCCAACGATTACCCTCCTCCCGCCCAACCGGCGCGAGGGTCGCAATCCGCGAACGAGCGGAATTAGCCGAGTCATAAAAGCCAAGGGAGTTTTAAGCGTTGCGATCTTATGCTGCTCAGCTACAGAAACAAAAATGTCAACAGCCAAAATTAAGAATTAGAGTAAAGTTTAAAATTTTTAAATGTTACTTGTTAAGAGTAGATAAAATAATTTTTTTAATGGTAAAGAGTGAATCTGTTAGATCAAATGTGCTGGAATGAGAATTGAAATCGTGACATATACGGCGGAATGGTTCGTTTAATTAGAAATTTGTTCTAGAAAATTTTGAAAGTAAAGGTCTAAACTGCCTGGTAGAGCGAGTGGGAATGTTAAAATTAATATCAGATAAGAGAGATGATGTACAGAGTGACCCATTGATGAGTTTTACAAGAAATATTATACCAAGCATTTCCCTACGACTAGCGAGTGTAGGAAGATTTATAAATTTTAAACGGTTAGTGTAAGGGGGGAGATGTAAACTGGAATCCCAGTGCAAATGATTTAAGGCAAAAACTCAGTAAGTTAAAAGTAGGGGTTATTATTTTATTATCGCTTTACGCCCTTTTTAGAAATATATTATTTATGAATTTAATTACTTCAAGGTGCAATTCCATTTTTTTTTCAATAATTTCCACTTTACTTAAATATAATTTAATTTTTTCTATAGAATTTAAAAATTTCCAGATAATACTCACTTTATAAAACTTTTTTTCAATAATTTCMACTTTACTTAATTATATAATTTAATTTTTTATATAGAATTTAAAAATTTTCAGATAATATTCAATTTATAATTTTAATTTSTAATTTAATATAGTAATAAGATTTTATAAACTTTGAAATGTCACACATAATTTTGACTTAAATCCAAATTACATTGCTAGTTTTTTGGTTCTGCTCGGGCACTAGTTAAGTTTTCCTTTATTGAGTTAAGAAATGTAACTGAACATAGTATCTTAAAAATACCCTAAACTAGCTGAGGTTCAACAGTAGCGGCGTCGTCGTTCTTCACGGCAGAGTTTAGCGGATATTGAGAGGTTAGCATAATTTACAATATATTGAAGTGGATGATTGTTTATTTTCATTATTATTTATTGATCAGCAATAACGTCGATCGATTCTGGGAGTTGCAGCGGATGTTTTTTTTAAACAAATATCTGAATGTTGTTGAACTTTAACAACTACATTGTTGCAATGAATGTTGTTATGTTGAAATAAATATTTGTTGTATTATATTAAGTACATTTTTACATGTGCATGTATCTGGTTTTAGGCAGCGGTAAGTATTGGATATAAGATTGGATGGAGTCATGTGTAGAAGTTCACGCAAGTGAGGAAAGTTTTCTGATCGCCACTCACTTGGGAGTGGCCAGAAACGATTCTTTTACATATGACTCAAGCCGCTCACGACTTCTCAATTATCCTCTGAGTTGCCTAAGAACATCTGTTTGAAGGCGAGCTAAAGTGAGAAGGTGAAATATCCCCTACATAGGGTTGTGCGCTGGGTTTGGGACCCGCCACGTAAAAAAACACCCCCAATGACAACGCAACAACAGCCTTGGATGAGATACCCCACTTTTGATTACGACCGTGGCAAAGGAAATAAGGACTACGAATTGAGGGCATGCACCTGGAATGTTCGGTCCCTTAATTGGGAAGGTGCCGCTGCCCAGCTGGTTGATGTCCTCGTAAAAATAAAGGCTGACATCATCGCCGTCCAAGAAATGTGATGGACGAGACAAGGACAGAGACGAGTAGGTTCTTGCGGCATTTACTACGGTAGCCATATAAAAGAGCGCAAGTTTGGTGAGGAATTCGTGGTGGGAGAGAGACTCCATCGCCGAGTACTATCCGAGTATGTTCACCCCGGTGAATGAACGTCTAGACACAATCCGCATCAAAGCGAGGTTCTTCAATATATCGCTGATTTGCGCCCACGCCCCGACGGAAGAGAAGGACGATGTGACCAAAGATGAGTTTTATGAGTGCTTGGAAAGCACTTATGAGAGCCGCCCCGCCACGATGTCAAAATCGAGCTTGGCGACTTTAACGCCAAGGTGCGCAAAGAAGGTATCTTTGGCACTACGCTCGGTAAATTCAGCCTCCACGAGGAAACATCCCCAAATTAATTGAGGCTGATCGACTTCGCCGGGGCCCGAAATATGGTTATCTGTAGTACTAGATTCCATCGTAAGAAGATACATCAAGCTACCTGGCTGTTTCCGGATCGAAAACCACCAACCAGATCGATCATGTTGTGATAGACGGAAGACACGTCTCCAGTGTTTTAGATGTGCGTGCGCTCCGAGGTCCTAACAT
>NW_017537130.1:10081-14582 GCF_001853355.1 Bactrocera latifrons
GTCCTTTGCACGTTGGCCACGACGAATATCGCATTCAATGGAACGATGAGCTGTACGAGATATATGACGACATTGATATAGTTCAGCGAATTAAAAGACAGCGGCTACGCTGGCTAGGTCATGTTGTCCGTTATCACGCACTATTGTCTCTGCTCGGGCGCCATGAAAATTCTAAAGCTTTTTTGAGAAAATTAGTCACTTGAGAATGCAATAAAATTCTTCATTCGAGGAATTTTATGACTTAGCCTGGGAGACACTGCAATTGTCGGGAAGTCTGAAGCTGGATTTGATGGAGAGTTCCCGACAGTAAATCTCTCCACCAACCTTCTCCCCAAGCTTTCACCTATCCGTAAAGAAGCTTACTGCCCCCTCCTCCAACGGCTCTTCCCTACCAAACCTCTCTCATCGGTATATTCGCAGAGAAGGAACCACCGTAGTTTGATATGGCGACTCAATGATACAGTTGATCCGGTATGCAGTAAAAGCTTGTGAGGGTACCCGAGTGTTCAGATACACGCTCCTTTAGGAACCCAGATTCTCTGAGTCTAGTAGCCACCTTTGCGGCCATACACTTTCCGGCAATATCCACCTGCGTTATGTTCAGAATTGCATTAAGTGCAATGGTTGGGGTGGACGTTAGTGGACCGCACATGCTGATGGGCGCAGCTCGTTGAACGCCTTATAGTTTCTTTGCAAGTGTGGTCTTTTGTAAAGCTCTTCACCACATAAAGACTGCATAGAACATTATGGCAACATTATTGGCTATGGTGTCATAGAGCCAGAGTACCACCTTTGGTGAGAGGCCCCAAATTCTGCAATTTTTTTGTAGATCCTCCCTCCACTTTAATTATGCATCCAGCGTCATGCCAAGATATTTCGCCGAGGTGGAGTATGTGATTACTTCATTCCAATTGATGAATTGGTATAAGGCCCTTTTCKTCAATTATGTTCTGAAGTTTTCTTATGCTCCAACATCAGGACTTGGCAAAAAATATTTTGTTTAATTATGGGCAATTCAAAGTTGCAGCAAATAAGCTATGGGAGGCACTGACTTTAAAGCCTAACACTGCCGGGCCACCGATGAAAGATGCTAAATCTTGGCGAAAAGTAAGATAAATTAAATAATAGATAGAAATTTCTTTTAACAAAGCCTCGAAACAAAGGACTGGTCGTGGTCCGTACCAGGAAAAGCTATTAACTGCAGCAGAAGAGCAACTCCTCCAAGCTACGGGGTTAGATGTTGCTGTAGAAGGGTTGACCGTAGTAAAATCTTTTTGGAAATGCAGAGCCCGAAGAAGGATTAAATGAGTTGGTAGAAATGATTGTAAAAAGCGAGGAAGAAGAAGATCCGACACCATCCACCAGTCGCAGAGCCATAAAATCATTCAAGTGAAAAGCTTTCATTTTTAAAATGCAATTTACGCGCATATGAAGTAACGGAAGCGCAAATTAATAAAAATATTAAGAAACTACTTGCTCTAAAGGATAGATCTCTCCAAATAAAAGAAGAGGCACATACTGCAGATATGAAAATAAAAGCTGTGGAGTTGCAAATTAAAACTCATGAGCTTGATATTTTAAAGAGAAAAATTCATAAATATATCCAAATATATATAAGATATGTTAATTCCAAGTTTCTTATTGAAAATATATTTATTAAAATTAAATTTGAATCCAAATGTTGTTGGAACGTTTAATTCAATTATTATCTAAAGACAACATAATATGATCTCTAATTTTATGACCAATTTTAGTGAATTGAGTCTAATTTCCCGTATCTATTTCAGCATCATTCTTTTCATTTACAAAATATCTGCAATATGTTGAATTTTTAGATTGTATGCAGATGTTATGCAACGCTGCACATACATTGCCGAACTTTGCCATCTTTTCAGAACTATACCGACTTCTTTTATCGTTACTAAGAATTTTCCACCGGCCTTTCAGTATACCAATGATTCGTTCAACAATAGAGCGTGCTTTTGCATGGGTTTCATTAAACCGTGCTTGGCATGAGCCATGTTCGGGGTTTTTAAATGGTGTCAAACACCATGGTTCTAAAGGTTATCCAGAATCTCCTGCTAATTGAGAAAATACGTAGATATCTCTGTAAATGTATTTTGCAGCTGTATAAGTGCATATATTACCCAAAAGCCAGACATTTCTCATATTATTTTGATTGTATCCGTATGCTTCCTCCAAAAATCTCCTCTGCGCAGAATGCTTCCATACAAAGGAATCGTCAGCGGCTCCACTATATTTTGAATGAATAGCTAAAATTCGATGTGCGTAATCACAAATCTGTAAATATGAGTATGTACATACATATTCGTAAGTATGTGGTCTACAAATCCAAATATATAAATTTATATGCTATGTATTTATGTGAACAAACATGTGCGACTTACTATCA
Source organism: Bactrocera latifrons (assembly GCF_001853355.1). Taxonomy (NCBI): domain Eukaryota; kingdom Metazoa; phylum Arthropoda; class Insecta; order Diptera; family Tephritidae; genus Bactrocera; species Bactrocera latifrons. The sequence continues at coordinate 12,495 of NW_017537130.1, forward strand.
TTGAATTAAGACTGTGGTATCCTTTTCTGTTGAAAAACATATGTTCATTCACAGTTGGTTTTTGAAGGCCAAAATGTGTACCATCAATACATCCGATAACTAAACATTTGTATATTTATTTTTAGCATCTTTATTTAGTCGACAAACATACCTCCTGGAACTTTATATTTCTCAACAAAGTATTCTATTCACTTAGATAAACGGTTTGGCGAAAACTTAGTGAAATGTAGACAAAGCCTCGTTTCCATTTCATTAACAATTAAAAAGTGGTTTCCAACTTAGTGTTGATAGCCTCCACCTGCCAAAAGGGACAAAGTCGCTGCTAATAGAAGAATTGGTGGTACTGCGGTTGATAAATGTCCGTTAAATTCTATTTACGATAGGATGAAACTAAATGCGTCTGTCTAAACCGCTTCCTGAATCTGTAAATGATTTAAAATGATAAGATTGGTACCAAGTTAAACGGTATAATTAAAAATGTTCTTACGCTGCTTCAGGTAAAGCCATGGGATTACTTTTGTCACAAATCCTAGACCTTATGGCCATTTGGTGATGTTCTTCATCTGGATCAAATGTACTTAAGTAAAAAAAAAACACTTAGGGTTCATTTTTTTGCCTGCAAAAACTAAATTTAGTAAATTTATATATAAACATATAATAAATTTGAATATTTACGTCGCAATTCCAATTTAATTACTTCTTTCGTTTCGTTTGTTTTGTTTCGTTATTCGAAAATGTCATTTAGAACTACACCAGGGAAGTTATTTTATAAAATTTCGATTCGATTACTTGCTCGCTCACGACTGCCGCGATTCGGGCCCAGGTATTATCTTTATAAAAATTCGTTATGTATTCGGAGAAATGAATCAATTACTCTTTGTAAGATAAATTTCAAATTTGAAAAAACGTAATTATTTTTTGTCGAAACATTTTAAAAACTATCAAAACAAAAATGCATGAAAAGCGTAAATCAGATAAAACTTGAGTTAACATCCCCACCTTAACGATGATAATCGCGGTATAGTAATAGTGCAACGCTTTGTATTTATTTGGTATTATTAATAATCTCTGATAATCTTTGATCTGATAAGGGTTTCAGTTTTATAATAAATAAACATTTATTATATTTTACATATGTTAGTTCCTGCCTTTAATTTTGATTTTATATTGCTACCCCGCTATTTTATCCAGCTAACGACTGAGTGTTATGTATAAAACTAAATGACAGCTTCAGTACAAGGCCTTGATATTCTGAGAAGGTTGATCTTGCATTACTCCACAGTACTGAGCATTACTCTATCAACGTCACGTCAAAAGTGTTTTCAGCCTTATTGTAAATATCATGAAAATAAACTAATACAATAACATGTACTTTTATTTTCGAAAAATTCATGTCAATCACATTTTTGTTTTGATTTGGTCACGTTGAAAAAAATTAAAAATTCATTAAGCCATTTTACGGGATTGTTTTAGCTTAAAAGCGTGCTTTTATTCTTAAAATTTTAATTTTTCTTTATTTTCCAGCAAATACTTTTAAGTTTTAGGGTTCAAAGTTTGTAATACCCAGAAGAAAACGTCGGAAGTCCTATGGAATAAATACATACACATAGTACATATGTATATATAAAAGATCAGCATCTCGTTTTGAAAAAAGTGTTGAGCTTGCCATAGGCCGCGTGAAGATTCTAATCACTTTTCCACTCACACGTATGTATATATGTGATCATACATCTTTGTTGCGCTCATTCAGCAGTGTCAAAGAAATTATTTATGTAAGAATATGGCTGAACTGCTCTAATTACCCTAATCGTCAGCTGATGCAGGGTTGCATTTTTTGATTCCTAGTTTTAAATTTGTTGTAGAACTCAATAAATATTTTAAATTTAACTTTTTTTTATTTTTCTTTACTAATAAACAATTTTTACAGAATAACAACCATATTCAATAAAGAAATTATTAACATCTGCAAATAAAGAATAATTAAATACAATTATTATTAATTATATAACATGATAACTGTCTCTTATACACATCTAGATGTGTATAAGAGACAGGTATTATATTAAGTACATTTTTACATGTGCATGT
>NW_017537130.1:14608-21596 GCF_001853355.1 Bactrocera latifrons
CAAATAGAATTGGCTCTGAAAGAAAGATTATTTATATAAAAATGATAATAATATCTGAGAGAAATATTAATATTATCTGATAATTTAAAACATAAAACAAACATTTTCACATTTTATATTGGATTGTGAACGCCGCCTTAAACGCATAAAATACATACATACATATGTATGTATAYATATATTTATTTCTGCATATTATGTTGGACTGCGCAGTCCAATTTCAAACAACACACACTTACTTTCACATACTTAACAACAAGCAGCAAATGTGCTTCTGATGATAATGCTGCTGCTGCTATTTCCAATTCATTTTGATTTCCAATGCTATAAAAACAAATGAAGTAATTAAAGTTCACATAAAATTCATTCACTTACCTTCTTTTTGCACGATCACGAATGACACGCGTATTTCAATCGTTTTTTATTACCCTTTTTGGGATTTTCTTTTATCAGTATTGACAATTATGTTTTCTCATTCAAATAAATCAAGAAATGAAAGAAACTTTTTTTCATCGCATCTAGGCAAATAAAACAAAACATTCCGAACATGTGCATTGGAGTTAGTGCATATAGAAAAAATGTGTAGTTGTATTGATATATTTGAGAAAAGTGGTTAGCCATGGCTGGCAGGGATGATAAGCTGAGCTGATTTAGCCATGTCAATTTGAAATTTCGTACACGTCATTTTCTTGCCAAGAAAATACTCATTAGTCGGAACCGCTGGTATCACCATGACATATAGCTACAAACTGAACGATAAAAATCAAGCTATTGTGAAAAATCTGTTGCATTTGTGAAAGTTTTGAAAGCCTTCCCCAAATGCATTCTGAATTTCAGTGCAGTGTTCGCTCCGTTCCCTTATTCATCACCTCATTTGTATTTAATTTTCGCAGTTGAAGCTATTGTGCAAAATGCTGAGTTCTTCTATATCTGTGCCTTTATTTCCATCATCACTTTCATTTTTCTGTTGTCTATCCCGCTAGTTTCACATTGAAAGAACGTAGGGTAGAAGGTCCTAAGTCATGCAGGTCTTTGTGTTTGATCGTTTTTCACAATCTTTTTATTTTACCACACCAGTGAAGTAATATCTACACCGGCGGCACAATAACTAGCATACCAATACATATTCCAATAGCATTGGTTGAAACTTGAAGATGATTTTATGGATTTGTTTTTTTTTTTGTTTGCAATTAAATACGATCTTCAATACACGAGGAATATGACGAAAACATTACCAGTAGGACTGTTAGCAACTTTTGGAAAACAAGCTTCCAGAAGTTACACCCAATTATCGAAAGGCGCGATTGGAATTTGTAAGGTTGCGCAGGCTTCTCCTCTTTTTGGAACTATGTAGTTTCGGGTGACAAATCTAAATTCAACTTATACGCACCTGATGGAAGAACTTATGTGCGATACCCTTCAAATAAAGAATTGGAGAGAAAGTATACAATGAAGAGGTTAAGTTCGACGGGCGAAGTGTTATGGTGTGGTATTGCTTTACAAAGCATGGTGTTGGTACTATAGTGCAGATAAAGGGCAAGCTAGATTTCGTAGCAAACCAGACCAGAAAATCATCTCGTACCAGTTTTGGAAGACTTAGAGTTATTTGGTCTGCAATTTAGTGGCTTCAAAATCAAGAAATTCTATTACTGAATCGGCCTGTCTTATGCTGCTATTAATTTTTATAATTACTGAATTGTTTTCCTTAAACATTATTTAATAAAAGTTAGTTCATATAAAAAAAATCGTCAGAACCAATTTCGAATAAAAAAATTACAACTACAAATGAAAATGTTCGAATATTCAGTATTTATGATAAGAAAAAGAATAAAATAGAAAACTTGCTCACCCATGAAACTAATACCAACTAGGGTTTTAAAACATCTTTGATTTTAATCTTAAATACTCAAAACACATCGTTTTTCTTCTGTTTAGTTTTAGAATAAAGTACTTTTCTATGTAACATCATTTAGCTATACGATTCTTTTTCTTGGTTATGGTTATACATTTCTGCTTGATTTACATTGAGTACATTCTGGCAACTCTTCTCGTGTTAAGCTGTGAAATTTCCTGCTCTTGCAATTTTTTTTAATTTACACTTACAACTTTGTGGTGAAAAAATATGGATTAAGTGATCTGCTAAGATAAGTATCACAGTTATATTGTACTATTGAGCAATTGAAATTTACTCTAATTGTGTGTTGGGTAATTTTAGTTTACAGTATGTAACACAATTGAGCAAATAAAATCACGAATGTCGATTGTTACAAAAAATTTGTATTTAATTTGGGCGAATTGAATTACAGTTTTTTCAAATACATTTTTCAGTCCGTCTATAATATAAAACAACAAAAGACAATTTTATTCAGGTTGTATAAGAAGAAATATAAATTCTCTTGTATGGCGCTTGCTCAATTTTGATACAATATAATTTTTACCGCCTTAATATTTAGTATAGCCTCCTTTGGTCGCAATCACCGCTTCAATCTACAATAGTTGAAGTTCCATACTTTTACACATCTAGTAAATAGTTCCGCCTTTGTTTTCGGTGGACTAATACAATGTGTCGCCCTTTTTTTTAAACAAACCACACGTTTTCAATAGGATCAATATCGGGACTTTGAGGGGGCCATTTCAAAGTTTAAATTCGTTGAATTCTAAGATACTCCCTCGATTAACATTAGGTCCCCAACACCACTTTTACAAAAGCCACCCCAAAAAAGGACTTTTCCGCCACCAAATTTGAGTAATGAGATGACATCGCGGCTGGTAATAAATAGTCTTTGATCTTCGGCTTCCAAACGTAATGTATGTTTTTGCGTCTGGTTTTAAACCCTAGTTTTACAATGCGCGGTGTACAGTCATGCGAGAAACTTGTTTTCCTCTCCAGTTCTTTTTGAATCTCCCTACCTGATTTTACTGCTCCCTAGGCCAAGAGGCCGAACAGATCGAAGTTTTGGTACTGATATTTCATGACAATTAGCAATATTTTTCACTGACCCAAATGAAGTTTCAGCTAAATTTGCAACTTGCCGATATGAGAGCCCTTAATTCAACCATTGAAGCACAGATTTTAGTATCAGCAATTTTCTTCATTTTTCCAAAAGAAAACACGAAGTTAAACAGCTTCACAAAACACAATCTTTATAATTCTACTTACCGTCTATAAAATGAAAAATGCTAAACATGAAACGTTTGTAAATTGATAAATAGAGCTACTGGTATTTAAAATACTCGAAAGTTGTTTATTTGGTCTTAGCTATTCTCACACGCTGAACGCAACCGATGTTGTAATACAATTGAGCAAATATGCACGTGACGCAAACCAGACGCCGATAGAAAAATACTGAGATATTGTAATGTTATATTTCAGCGAAAAAAGCTCAACTAGTGTACCTATTCGAATATATATATATTCTTTTCGTAATAAGTTGCGYAGTGCAAACAAATTGTGAAATCAGGAATATTTGATTTTATTTGCTCAATTGTGTTACATACTGTATTTCGCCGCATAATCATCAATTTGTTTTTGTTACAACATTTTTAAATGATGCAATTGTTAGTGTTAATTTATATTGCTCTTTGTTCACAGCTGTTTGCGAGTTTCTAACTTTTCGTGCGTCATAGAGCATCTCAAACTGCTCGCTACATTGGTTATTAAATTTGATAACCAATTATTTTTATTGCATTTATTTGTTATAAATATTTTTGTCATTGTCCCTTTTACTTTTATTATTTAAATGTTTTATATTTTTATTTAATATTGTTTTTTATCATTATGACTTGCAATTTTCCTAACTGTTATGTGAAAGGCGAGTCATTTAAATTTATTTGAAAAATATATTACGAAATGTGTTGTTACTCAAAGGATGAGCTCTAATTTATGGTTTTCGTGAGAGTTATGAAAAATACAAAATAGAAAAGCTGGTACTTTTTAAAAAAACTGGTTTAGTTGTTGACTATTCAAAATATTCTAAATTGCGTCGAACTGACTTAACAAAAAATGTTATAATAATTATATAAACAAAGTAAAAAATAATATACGAAATCCAAAATTGTTCTATGGTTTTGTCAACTTCAAACGCAGGATTTCTAATTTTCCGTCCGCTATGAAATATAAGTCTAGTATAGTACACCATTTCTAATATGTTCGCTGAATTCTTTAGGCCCAAATAATCTCCAAAATCTCTAAAAGATGTTCCGCATCAGGACGAGTTATGTCCGATTTATGTAATTAATGTATCCACCATTTTCAAAGCAGAGGTCTTATATCGGTTAAATATGAGAGAACAATCATTTAGTTTAGTTATGGCCCAGATATGATTCCCTCATGCTTTCTTAAAAAATTTGCCAAATATATATAACAAATCTCAGCAAAACTATTCAATTCATCTCTTAAGCAAGGCTTATTTCCATCTATAGGGAAAAAGTCATTTAGCATTCCTTTACATAAGACTGGATTTAGATCATCTATTGAAAACTATAATGGAACAGCAATGCCTAAGCTTTTTGAAGCAATTATAACAGACGACATAACCTTTCGGATTTGGTTTCAACCAATATTTTTAAAATGGGTTGCTTCTCATCCTAGTAATAGAATTCAACAAATCATATTTAACGATAATTTTTCTGACATAATCAATGTTCCTTCAGGCGTTCCTCAAGGAAGCCTAGTTTCTTCGGATGTTAGAAATGACATGCCATTGAACCTTAAAATATGTAAAATGATGTGCTTTTCACGCAGATCTGTAGACCCTACTTCATATGTAATACAAAACTAAAGGTTGGAGCAAGTATGCAGTTTTGTTAATCTGGGAGTAACTATGGACCCCAAGCTCAATTTTAAGCTTCACGCATCTTCCACGGTTTTTAAAGTTAAGAGCGCTATTTATTTTGTTAATTGTTGGTGTTTAAACTCAACAAGGATTTTTGTCAACATAATGTATTTACATGCAATGCACATCTAATAATAATAAAAATGCATGGATGCACAAGTAATAAATTTACAGATGAGATAACATTAAACACACACATGTATTAAATTGTACACTTGAAAGCAACCCCATGTCATGTGTGGAATACAATGCTCGCGACAGACTGCAAACGACATCTGTCAAATATTAAAATACACACGTTCTTATGGACGGACCTATTTTGATAGCTGTACGACTACACGACGGCAGACCGACAGTTGTCGTACTCGCTAACTTCAATTTGATCCTATATTTACCAACGACAGTAGGACGACAGTAGAATGGAAGATAGAGAGATGAGGTAAAGTGGTGATGCCACTAATATGTAAAATGTAAAATTATTCACAGCTCTAACAAACTTGATGTTATTTTACAAATAAAAGCATAAAATAGCTCTGTTACATCATACATTACATAGAATGAAAGATTTCTCACTCGTCGAAAGACTGTTTGAATTCCCTCCATTAGTAGTAAGGTTAACAAAAATCCATGTTGAGTTTAAACATCAGCAATTAACAAAATAAAGAGCGCTCTTAACTTTAAAAACCGTGGAAGACGCGTTGCATGTAAATACATTATGTATATAAGTTATCGCAACTAGCATAGCTAACGAAATATAGTACAACAACAAAGTTGTCGTAGCAATATATTGTATAGTGACAAGAATGTTGCTCAATAAAGTTGTTTTCCAAAAATTGCAACAACGGCACATTTCGTCGGCACTAAACCAGAGCGGAAGCCGTGCCGCTGCAATGTAAGCCGTTTCTCGATGAGGTTTGCTGTTTTGATTATTGCTTACGTTATCACTATAGAAATAAGTACTAGTAAATAAGCAAATTTTGTATAAAAAGAAAGTATCCAATAAAGAAGGTTGAGTTCAACTTTACAATCAAAAGGTGCGTGTCATTTATTATTTTGGTGGCAACCATTAACTGGCGCCCGAGAACTTTAAAAAAACTTGAAGTTACCTACACCAAAAGTATTAAAGTGAATCAAATATCATTATCCAGAAGGATAAACGACGGAACTTAATTTTTATAGAAAGTTCGGTCGAGTTTGACATAAGTCGTTAAAAACAGTATTTAAAACCGTGTTCGGAAATTTAATTACAAGTGTACAAAAAACGCCGCAAGAAAAAAAGCGCGTCAAGTATCTTAAGATTTGTTAAACAATAAAGCTAAGTGTTTGACAAATAAAATAAAAAAATACTTATAAAGTGGGAACTAAAAGCCGCCAAACGCCTAAAGTGACGTCATCCACCGCCCCAGTAGAGGACTCAACACTTCAAACAGGACCAAGTGGATCGTCCAAAAAATGATGACAAAGCTGATACTCCTGTAAGTTAATATTAAGCTTACAAAAAAWTATAACTGCCCGATATATTAAAACAATGCACAGCAATAAACATCGGCCAAATAAATTTTAAGTACTGTAATAAGTACCCAATATAAAAAAAGTATTAAAAATCTTAATAAGCAAATAAAATTTATACCCGATGTATGAAAAATCTAAAAAATTGTTAGCAACAATAAATAGAGTCGGTTAATTAAAATTTATACCCGATATATAAAAAATTTAAAAATTGTTAATAGCAATAAATATATATAAAGTATCATATTGTTAAAGCAGTAAATAGTCGAAATTGTAAATCTCAGTAATGGAGCAAATTCAAAAAGCTATTACACACCTAGCAGATGCTGTTAATGCACAAATAGAACAATCAGAAATATTCAGCAATAGGATAAATCAGTTAGAAAGTAGAATTAGTCCCCATAACGAAAGTTCTATTTCAAATAATCATATTCTCTTAACTGAATCAGACTTAATAGAAATTAGCAGATTACCTGACAGCGTGAAGAACCTCCCGAAATTCGAAGGAGATCCGATCCAATTCATATCTTGGATCCACAACGTCGAATCTGTTTTGCAGGACTACGAAGTAGTCAGAACAAAGCCACTGTATAGAGCCATCCTACGACATATTAGGCAGAAAATTAAAGGACCTGCAGATACGG
>NW_017537130.1:24710-26449 GCF_001853355.1 Bactrocera latifrons
TAAATCATGTGAAATTTGCGGATGTAATAAGTACGACCGGCATCCACAAAAACCCAAATTACAGGCAACACCYATACCTTCGTATCCAACAGAAATACTGCATATCGACATAAAAATAAATCAGTACTGCATATCAGGGATAAAATGATAAAGCTTCTACACTATTTCACTGTACCAAAGATTTTGGTCATGGACAATGAAGGTAGCTTTGTAAGCCCAATAACTCTGAACTATTTAGAAGGGTTAGGAATTGAAATCTATCTAGCACCACCTCAGAAAAGCGAAGTCAATGGTGCGATAGAACGTGTGCATTCTACTATTATTGAAATAATCAGATGTCTTCAAGTGGAATATCCTGATTACTCTATTAAAGAAATTGTCAACATTGCCGTTGACAGATATAATAACACGATACAATCAGTTACGAAAAGGAAACCAGCTGACATTTTCTTTGGAAGAACACAGAGAATCAACTACCAAGATTTAACAAACTTTAAGGAAATAGTTAATTCTGACCTTCGAAATGAAATAGCCAGAAACCAAAAAAATACACTAAACTATCACAACAAAAATAGGTCAAAAATAAAGAATTACGAACTTGGTGATACTATATTTAAAAAGAACAAACAAATTAAAGGGAAAACGAAACCCATTTTTAAAAAAGAAACTGTCGCTAAAGACAATACCGTCACAATAACTACTAAAGATAACAGAAAGRTTCATAAATCACATTTAAAAAACTAACTGACACTTTCTCTTTAGACTCTTACCTTACTGGACAACTGCAACAGTGGACACCTACGAATATGATAGCCCCCTCGTGACGATCAAACAAGGACTAGGAAAGATTACAAAAGGGACGTATAAAATTATCCACACTATCGACTTGGACGACTACGAAAAAATTACCAACAACGTCAGACTTACTATATACCACGAAATTAGTAAAACAAGATAGCTTATTAAGCCAACTGCGAATAAAAAATGAAACCATTCAAAAGAGATCAATCAATTGGATATGATCTGCTTGGAAATGGTTAGCAGGAAATCCCGATGCCACTGACTGGGACCAAATACTTTCCACAAGACATGAACTGACTGAAAACAGTATCGTACAGTACACCACAAACCAATACCTTATCAAGACAAATAATAAAATATTAGATAGTTATAACATGATTGTGGATGAAATAAGTAAGAATAATAAGGAATTATTCGCACAAACATTATATAATAGGTTAGGTATCGTAAAAGACGAAATTGCAAAAATTATAATGGCAACCCAATTAGCAAAAGGAATCGTTCATTCTCAAATTCTAAATAAAGAAGATATCACAAATATTCTCTCTCAAACTGAGAACTTACCTATTAAACTCACTTCTTTTATATGTAATTTCACTTCCAAAAACCGAAGATACCCTTTACAATAATATTATCGTACGTTCGACTGTAAAACACCTTAAACGAGTATACTTAGAATTCACCAATCTTTTCATATCCCAAAACGATAAATATGGCCTAGTTGGAAATTGCATTGAAGTAGATGATACTACAATATGTAAGAGAAACCAACTTAAAAAACTAAACAAAACCCATTGSATTTCACAGATCCTTAGCGGAGAAAAAGCGCTTTGCGATWACCAATATGTAAACCAAGCTATAATTGAATTAATTAGTGAAGGAACAATATTTCTTTCAAATTTCATTGGAAATATTACTTATAATAATACATCTTTTAA
>NW_017537130.1:27090-33543 GCF_001853355.1 Bactrocera latifrons
CACTAAACCAGAGCGGAAGCCGTGCCGCTGCAATGTTTTGATTATTGCTTACGTTATCACTATAGAAATAAGTACTAGTAAATAAGAATTCGTATGTAAGTTATAGAAAATAAGCAAATTTTGTATAAAAAAAAGTATCCAATAAAGAAGGTTGAGTTCAACTTTGCAATCAAAAGGTGCGTGTCATTTATTATTTTGGTGGCAACCATTAACTTATATGTGTATATTAATATATAAATAGATATTTATATTTAGTAGAATTTCGGCTTTGCTGATAAGTAAGCATGTTCAATGATACTTGAACATATTGCCGAGGGAAAGAAATAATTACTTAAAATTAGTGGACTGTATAGAGATATGTATGTATATGATATTTCTTATTTAATATAACGCCATGTTCAATTTTGAACATTCTGAAGGACGCCAAATGTGACGGCTAGAAAGGTGACAACAGCTTGCGATCCTGTCATGATCGTAGACTAAGTGACGTTCGCGATAACTATTCGCCTTCCTGTGTTGCATCAGGGATAGCTTGCTCGTTACTATTTATTGATATTCGAATCCTGTCCGCTTTTCTTCTTTTACATCAAACTATTCATTTTGCGCTTCTTTTTGTGTATCTTTGTACACTCTTCTGCACTGATTTCGTCCTCCGGTGATTGTTGTACTTGTTTTGTCGATGGACATATCATTCTTTTCTTTGTCTTGGCATCGCCAACGACTTTAATTTTCACGTCTTTTTTTTTAGCTCTTCGTCAAGTAGATCAGAATCCAGTGTTGAATTATCATTATTTTCATCATGTGTTTTTAACTTCAATGCAACGGACACAGTCGGATATATTTTGGCAATTTGTGTATTGATTTCTTTAGAAGAGCTTATTACATCTTCCTTTGCTCTGTTACGGCAATTCTGTTGGTTTGTGCAAAACTTGAATTTGCTCTTCCTTCTCATACGCTTCAGCATCATCTTCCAAAATGTGGTCGATTTCTTTAGTTTCATCCTCATCTTCAATCGATTTATCCTGGACTGCACTTTCCCACATTTCTTCAAAATGTGAGCCTGCCGGAAGAGATAAGTGCCAAGGTACCAATTCAGTAGACTTTTACCTCAGTTATTGAAGGTTTATGTAATTCTTCAAAGAATTCTTCTTCAATTTCATTTTCCTTTTTATCTTCCTCTATTATTTCTATTGTTTTTTCCTCAACAGAAGATTGAGAGAGTAATCAAACTGTTATTAGTTTTTGTCTTCAAYCTTTTGCACTGCATTAGTTAGTTTCGTGGCAATTGTAGATGTGATGTGATGAACAGAATTCATTGATCGTCGTACTTTTTCTTAAGTAGACTCCATGCAGCGTCATAATTTTTTGTTGTAATTTGTAGATGCTGTCTTACTCGTTCAGCTTCGCCTTTTAAGCATTGACGAAGGCGCAGCATTTTTTCTGTGTTCGGCATCTCTTCGTTGTTATGTACCATAACTTGATCCAAGTTGTAAAAATTGGCCCATTCCTTAATATAGCCATAAAATGTTGGAATTTTTATTATTTTCTTAATTCAAAGTTAGGGCGATAAGAAATTTTAGGGACTTCTTTTTTTTTTTTTTAGTTTTTAAGATTTTCTTAGTATTCGTCATTAATTTCTTCGAATACTGACAAAGACACCGCTTACGCGATTATAGCCGAGTTAACAACAGCGTCCCAGTCGTTTCTTCTTTTCGCTACGTGGCGCCAATTGGATATTCCAAGCGGAGTTAGGTCCTTCCAACGAAGTGGAGGTCTTCCTCTTCCACTGCTTCCCGGGGTGGGTACAGCGTCGAATACTTTCAGAGCTGGAGTGTTTTCGTCCATTCGGACCACATGACCTAGCCAGCGTWGCCGCTGTCTTTTAATTCGCTGAACTATGTCAATGTCGTCATAATATATCTCGTACAGCTCATTGTTCCATCGAATGAAATATTCGCCGTGACCAATGCGCAAAGGACCATAAATCTTTCGCAGAACTTTTCTCTCGAAAACTCGCAACGTCGATGTTGTTGCGCTGTACCAGCCAAATTGATCTGATTCAAATCGCTGGCGGCTGGCGCCTGAATGATGGCTGGCGAAAGGTCCGTTAGATCGGTGCTGGACGCCCATTGTATTTCTTGTCCGTTGCCACGGCCGAGGGCGTATAGGTGGCGTATTGTGTTGACCGTTTGCGCCAGTTGCAGTTGCGCGGCCTCGTAAGCACAACTGGGCGGCAAGGTGATGTAGTTTTGTTAAACTGTAGTTGTACCAATTATGGTAGTTGTACCGATTATGGTGTGCTGTTCAGTCGTCGGGTCACCAATTAATTGGCGATTATAATACACCATAATTTGTTGATCTGCTTGCGTGTGTCGTTAAACTGTAGGGGTCACCAATTATGTAGCGACAATAAAACACCACATTTCATATTTAAACGATTATTTATTAAGATAATTCAAAACACTTCTTCACTTGTTGRCGTCTGTACAAGAAGTGACGCTTCTTAAAACTAAAAACTTAGAATTCAGTTAAAACTGTAARTTTCCAAGAAGAATATAAAGAGAATGAAATAATAAAATAACTGACAAACAGTGCTGCCACATGTGATACGTCTTATCTGTGTGCCCACACTATATTAAATAACTAAATATATGTGTATGTTTGTATGTATTGCAGCATTTTGTTTATTGCTGCTTGACATGGGGTTGTTTTCAAGTGTACAATCTAATACATATATGTGTGTGTTTAATGTTATCTCATCTGTAAATTTATGACATGTGCCACCATGAATTTTTATAATTAGATGTGCATTGCATGTAAATTCATTATGTATATATATATATATGTATGTATCAGAGAACTGCAACGAGTAAAAATCATAAAATCAGAACAAACAGTCGTGCCAAAAACACAATCAAATCAATTCAGATCATGTTAATCAATTCGGGTAGCCGCCAGCGTCAACTGATCTGATGCAACACGAACATTCTGTTCTTCGGCAATCACGATTGTGTAAACGGTATGGCTGGCCTCGGTTAAAATTGTATCATGTCAGTTCATAGCGTTACGACGGTTGTTTGAATCAGGGATAATGGGATGCCCAATTTATTCCAGCGTGAGAGCGCCTCAAAATAAGCGTTTTTTATAATATTTTCCAATATGGCCAGATTGAACAAAATAAAAATTTTTGGGCATTTAAAACAACCAACATTTATTACGATTGCAAATTATTATACATTGGACTTTTAATATATGTCGAAACTACTTAATTCCTTTTTTATGATTTTATGGTATATTAAAACAACTGACTTTCGATATTTCAATACTTAATAAGGTGAATTAAGCCTGTTAGTTCTAAATTAATACATTTTTTTAATCATTTGTAATAGAAAATTAATTCTATCATGTATCAAATTACAAAACGTTTCGTAATATATATTTAAATTTTGTATTTCCTTTGATTTTCATTATTTTAAATTTTTATTACCGATCTTGAACGGCGGCAATAAATTCCTCCGTTCACATATATTTTTGGTAGAATTTCAATCTGGCCGTTCCAGTCATTCCAATTGCAAAATGTCAAAACCTCTCACTGGACGTGTATTCGAATAATAATTTGCTTTCGAGTTGATCGAGTTCAGGAGGTTTTGACGTTTAGCAATTGGGAAAGAGGGACGACCAGATTAAAATCCCGCCAAATTATTATTCGAATGGGGACATTTTACATTTTGTTGTCTCCATTTGTAACGGCCATTAGTTCGAAGAATAGCGAGGGCGAAACTGCACGTAGATTGAAAGATGTGAGTATTTTTTAACTTTTATTAAATAAATTTGCATTTATTTAATACTTTTTTATTTTATTTTACAGACAAAATGCCGAAAACAACCAGCAGTTGTAGGAAATGTATTGCTGGCTGCAGCGAGGGAGGAAGAACATTTAGTTTTCCCAACAGTGGAGCGGATCTCGAACGGTGAGTAAAAAACGTTAAATAGTGCAAAAAGTGTTTGTGGCTTAAAAAAATTTCGATGAAATAAGTGTTTCAGTGCAATTAAAATATTATTTTTGGTTAGTGAAATTGAAATTCCGGGTATTTTTAAGTGTGATGTGCTGAGCATGTAGATCTCGACGGACTGCAAGCGACATTTGTCAAATATTAAAATACACATGTTCTTATGGACACAGTTATGTAGTCGTCCAGCTGCCTCAATAACTRTGTCCTTAAAAACGTGTGTATTTTAATATTTGACAAATGTCGCTTGCAGTCCGTCGCGATCTACGTGTTCAAAGCATAACTGTCAATTTATTGCCATTGYCGTTATTTAATTAAATAAATTATTTTAAAGCAAAGGTTTATCATTGAATATTTATGATTTATAAAAAATCGTACTTTTAAATATTCATTAAATAAGCACTTTTTGCACTATTATTACTATACATATTTTATGAATATATAGGCTCAAAAGTTTAGGTGTTTTTGAAAATCTAAATGAAAAAACAAATAAAGACATTTTTGCGTGCGAGCGGCATTTTTCTAATGAAATGCGTAACGCAAAAAATTGCGTCCGAGAGCCGTTTAGGATATAAATTTATTTATTGAGCCAATATTTAACCCCCAAATTCTTTTGAAAAAACTATTGAAATGGGCGTTGAAGATTTTTTTCCCCAAATGGAAGGATCTGCCTCGAATGCAAACGGTGCATCGAGGCAGCTGCTTCCGCTTTTAGAAAGGGAAGACCGCGATAATATTTTAGAGCCTCTACCACTTCTTGAGGAGGAACTACTAAATAGTAGTGAAAAAGCTGCGCAAACAAGTAGGGGTCTGACAGCAGGGACAGATAGAAAAAAAATTGAGGGAAGAGAATAGGATTTTAAAAATTAAATTAGATGAAAAAGAACAGGAGAATAGGAGTTTAAAAGCTCAGTTGGTAGAAATGGCAACTGAATTAGAAAGATGTAGGGAAATGTTAAGAAGTAGTTCGTTTATGGAAAAGTCAGGTCAGCCTGGTCAGTCCAGGGTTTACCACGGTCCAGGGTTTAACACTCCATTGTTAGATCCGTTACTTTAGATAGTAGTTTAGAAATTAATGCTTTTAATTATTTTTGCGGCTACCTTTATTTGAAAATTTTTAAAATGCACACATGCCTTCTGCCATTACYTTATTTAGGAGATGAAATTCCTTCGGATGAATTCATCTTCATACACCAAAACCAGATCGATAAATGCAACTTAGTGAAGCCGCCTGAAGAATTTGTTGCATTTGTTAATAATTTAGAAATAAAATTTGTTGAGGAATTTGACAGAAATTGTCATAAAATAGGAGTAGGAGAAATTCTTCTTACTAAATTAAGAGATATTAGGCCCATCTTGTGTTGTGAAGACTGTGACCCAAAGCTAGTTATTGCTCTATTTATTAGAATTAGAATTTATTTTGTGAAAAAATTTTTAAATAAAGATTTATCTGTACCCAATTCTAAGAACAAAATTTTGTGTGTTTCACATTTGTAGTTTTTATCTTCCTTTTTTAGTGGTTGCAATGAGCTAAATATTTAATACTAAAATAAGGTTTTTTAAGCAGATTCGCATTAAGAGGCTCTAAGGTTAGAACGATAAAGATTAGAAAGTTTTTAATTACAAAYTAGAATTTGGGGCATAAATATTGGCATATGTACATATGCTTATTTTTATTGTTTTAAGTATTATACTTTATTATTATGCTGTGATATGGAGTGATATTGTTTTTGTTAATTTTTTATACAGTATGAATTTTTATCGTTTTGTTTTTTTAGTTATATTGTGTAAATAAATTTTTAATGGGTGATATAGGCCTACTGGGGAACCGAGCACCCAAAAAYAACTTCGGTAACGCGCCCTTTTGCATACCTCATAGGTGGTGTGGAAAATGCGAATTGGGTTTTTTATTTAAAATGCCCAAAAAATAGCTTTTTTTCTGATCTGGCCATAATGGAAAATGTCATAAAAAACGCTAATTTTGAGGCGCTCTCACACTGGAATAAGTTTAACATCCCTTTATTCCTGCTATAAGTACAGCAAACAACAACAATTTTCTGCTGGACTGGTTTGAATCTTGTATAGCAAAAAATGTATCAGCTTTGAAAATGTGCGCATGTTACAAATTTTCGATGCGTAAACAATGGAAATTGCATCGAGTTCGTACATACATATATGTATACAAAGATTTCTTGTATGTTCATATGCATTTGATGGAATTTCCATTTTGCATATAACATATGTATGTATATACATACATACATGTACATACAAACATGTGTATTTGAAATAGAAAGGAAGTGTCCGACTAAATCAGTGTTTAGGCAATGATATACATACAAACCGAACGCTTCGTGTAAATTAACCGAAGTGACAGAATCAGACAGAGTAACGTATCAGTACTTAAGTATACACAAAAATTTATTACTCGTTGCAGTTCTCT
>NW_017537130.1:33683-38489 GCF_001853355.1 Bactrocera latifrons
TTTAACTTATATAAATAGATATTTATATTTAGTAGAATTTCGGCTTTGCTGATAAGTAATCATGTTCAATGATATTTGAACAGTTGGTCTAAAGCAGTGGCGCTCATTTAATAACAACGCAATAAAAATCCAAACACGCGTCTTTGGCTGATAATTCTGCTACTGCCAAAAATATCACACGCACACATACGCTTCTCAACACAAAGAATCGGCATTTAGTACACTGACAGAAACACCTTGAATTTTTAAAATGTTTTGAAGCGAATGGYAAGAAAATTATTTTTTATTGAAACTGATGAAGGGGTTTAATTCAAAATAAGCAAAGATACATTTAATCAACGACTTTATAAATTTTCAAGTATTACACCAAAAGAATTCAATAAAGATTTCTGATAATTTTTCCAAATTTGCCAATAATTCTTTTCCCTGAATGTAAAAAAAAAAACAGCAGAAATTTGTTCAGCGTACATGGCAGCGAAAATCTATAGCAATGTTTGCGCAGCGCAAACGTAAAATGTAGTAGTATTGAGGCGTGCGCACCACTGGTCTAAAGAATTTAGAGATCCCCTTACTACAATTTTTTTTTTACACCTTTGGTGAGGCCTGTATTAGAGTATACTTCAGTGGTTTTGAATCCTAGTTATCAAGCCCATCCTGAGAAGTAGGATTCCGTTCAAAAACAATTTTTACTTTTTGCCTTAAATTATTTGCATTGGGATTCCATGTTAAATCTTCTCTTGTAAAACTTATGAATGGATCAGTCTGTAGCCCACCTCTCTTATCTGATATTAATTTTAACGTTCCCGCTTGCTCTACAAGGCAGTTTAGACCTTTACTTTTAAAATTTTCTAGAACAAATTTTGAGTTAAACGAACCTTAAAAACTTACTTTGATCTAATTTTTAAGCTGATCAGCTTAAATTCGCAACGCTTAAAACTCTTACCTTTTATGACTCGGCTAATTCCACTCGTTTGAGAAGGGTGTACCACATAATCCCCAAAATCAAAAGCCCCATGGAAAAAGCGAATTCTATACTGAATATTATATTTAAAGTTGAAGTTCACGAGATATTTTATGTTTAATGGTTTCACGAATATTTAATAGCTAAATTAAAGAAAATGAAATACATGTTATATCAATCAGTTTAATATATTTGTACAACATAAATAAATACAAACTTCACAATTTTTCGAATAGCTTATATAAGTTAATGTACCACTTGGGGCTGGCCAATTTTGTATGCTGGGTTACGCCAAGAATAGCGATGTTGCTACTTGTATGCTGGGTTGCGTAACTCAATGCGCTTCGCAACAGCTCTCGCAGAGCGTAAAACTGCATACCACTTAGTAGCAGCAAGACGCCAACTCAAAGCTGCGTAACGGGACATGACCAAAGAAGAAGAATTTCACAGCAGCAAAAAGACAAAAAGGCAAAACAAAAATCACTTAGAACTAAAAGGCGAAGGTGACSAGTTAAATCGTCATAGTACATACTTTCAATTTAAAATACATTTAACGATACACATTCAATTAATTGGTCTTACTGATGTAATAAATAAATTTAATTTGTATAACAAATAAACGTATTTAATTTATAACAAATAAACGTATTTAATTGGCGCCCAACTCGTGGTAAAAGGACCATCAAATCCTGAGGAGCTGCCTAACTTGTAGCAAATAAAAGGATCATAGGACCCTTAAAAGCTGCCTAACTCGATGAACAGAGAACCATAGGACCTAGGAAAAGGATCATCAAAATCCGAATAATATAAAATAAATAAAACATGTAAGTGATTTTTCAAATTATGTTCAAAGTGGGTTAAATTTTCATAACAAAAGTAAGGTTAGGCTGTGGAAAACAGAAAAACAAAAACGTGTAAAAGAAAATTTTTGAATCGAAGCACGTGGTTATAAAGTACACGTTTTGTGTTAAATTACATTCATCTTGAATTTGTTAAGCTTAAAGAGTTTAAAATAAAATTTTTGTCATTACGATATATTCCATAAAATGAAGTGAATTTTCCACAAAGTCTTAGTTTTTTTTCGGCTTTAAAGGAATATTGGAAATCTTTCTGAAATAGAGAATATTAAACAAAAAGGTTATTGTACCTTTGTCTTTTTGATATTTAAATTGAATCTTCTACACTTMTTTTGTGGAAATTGTCTTGTGTTGGTGATTGCGTGTTCCTTCTAGTTAAGCCTTTTTCGATAATCAGAAGTATTTCTAGTTATATTAATTGTTCTTATCTTTTATGTGCTGATTTTTTTTTCTTTTGGAGCAAATTTCCCTTATCAAAGATTTAAAAAAAAAAATTGTAAAATGAGTGTCAGTAGAGAGCAGGTGCTGCAAATCGTTAACGAGACCAACGAGCGCACTAAGTTGGAACTGGTAGATAAGATTCGTCAGTTAACTTTGGCAGTTAATGGCTTGCAGTTACCTAGCGTCGAACCAGACSTGCCGGTTGCGATAAACCCATTAATTCAAGACAATGCAAGTTTAGATTTGATTAAGTATTTGCCGAAATTCAAGGGTGATTTCGCWTCGTACCCGGGTTGGCGTAGTGCCGCGCATTTTGCCATGACTTATTATAAGGAGGGTTCGGAGAAGTATTATATTGCCATGGGCATTTTTAGGAATAAGATTATCGAATCTGCTAACTCCACTCTTGCGTCCTKTAMCACTATTTTGAATTTCAACGCARTAATTTCAARACTTGACCAGACTTMTTCAGATAAAAGACCACTAYATGTACTAGAGAACGAGCTGAGTATTTTAAGGCAGGACAATTTACCTATCACTGATTACTATAATAGGGTAGACAAAAAGTTATCCTTGATAATAAATAAACAAGTTATGACCCACAGCGGTAACAATGAGCTCATAGCAGCTTTAAATGAACGCGCTAGGGAGAATGCATTACGCGTCTTCATATCTGGTCTCCGAAGACCGTTATGCGATATCTTATTCTCTGTAAGACCCAAGGACCTCCCATTAGCCTTGGCGGTTGCACAGGAGCTGCAAACCAGTCATAGGCGTTATGAATTCGCAGAGGCTTTTGCAGTGGGTAACGCAAATAAGTTTCATCTACCAAGACCATTATTGCACCACTATCAGCCAATAGAGACCAGAAACCAGAACTTAAATAACCCAACCCCAATGGAAGTTGATAACGGTTCAAGCTTTCATAGGCAGCGTAATAATTTCCAAAATTCCCCTTTTCAACATTCTCATTCTCCTAAATATACTACGAACACACAAAATCCAAACCCTACCCCGCTCGTTGCGTTTAAACGAGCCAATGACCGTTCACCGTTTCGTAAGGTACAGAAGGTTAACTTTCTGCCAGAAGTAGGGCCATCTCTGATTGATCACGAATATCAAAACTATGAAGACGATTATAACGAAAATGTCAGAGATCACTATAGTTATGATGAGGATGATGTCACATCGTTTTATGGTGATCAAATCAATTATTTAAACTAGAATCGCTCCTGCCGTTCATAACAAAAAAAGGCAAAAACGGTCAGGAGCTTCGCATTCTGATTGACACTGGTACGTCAAAAAAYTACATTAAGCCATTATCAYTTCTTGAAGGAATTAAACCCTKGGAAAAGAGTTTTAGGCTAAAATCGATAAACGGCGAAAATATCATTAATAAAAAATGTCAAATAAACATTTTAGAAAATACCTCAACGTTTTATTTGTTGCCGAACCTAAGCACATTTGACGGTATAATAGGGTACGATTTTCTAAAACACATCAATGCAAAAATTGACACTGTTGGGGGCTATTTATTTTATCGTAACGGTAAGGCTAAATTACGCTTTCTTTCATGTGATCACGTAAATCTAATTACTATAGARGAAGATTCAGTACCTGTAAAAGTTSAATCACAATTCCGTARGATTATAAGTAAAAATGTTAACGCTTTTGCTGATTCAGACAGGAAATTGCCATACAATACAAGAGTCCAGGCCCGTATCCGTACAACTACAAATGATCCAATTTACAGTAAAAKCTATCCCTACCCCAYATCAGTAGCTCCATTTATTAACAATGAGATTAAATTACTACTTAGAGACGGTATCATTCGTTAATCTTGTTCGCCTTACAATTCACCCGTGCACGTTGTATCGAAAAAAGGTGTAGACGAGAATGGAAAGCCCAACTTGCGTATGGTAATTGATTTTAGAAAAATCAATGAAAAAACGATTCCTGACCGATACCCTATACCAGATACGTCTGTAATATTAGCTAACCTTGGAAATTCGAAGTTTTTCACAACTTTAGATTTAAAATCAGGCTTCCACCAAATCATAATGTGTGAACGGGACAGACAAAAAACAGCCTTTAATATTAATAATGGGAAATATGAATTCTGTCGGTTACCGTTTGGCCTAAGAAATGCGCCTAGCATATTTCAAAAGACTATCGACGACGTCCTACGCGAAGTGATAGGGAAATTCTGCCACGTTTATGCCGACGACATCATCATATATTCCCCAAATGWAGAATTGCATTTGGAGCACAACGACCGTATTCTGCAAACGCTTGCAAATGCTGGAATGAGGACGTCACCAGAAAAGTCTAAATTTTTCAAAACGGAAGTARAGTTTCTAGGGTTCCTTGTTACTGAAAAAGGCATAAGAACCTCCCCAGATAAGGTGCACGATATCCTGAACTATGAAACCCCAAGAACACTGCGTGCCTTACGTTCATTCCTCGGTTTGACCGGCTATTATCGACGTTTTGTGAAAGATTATGCCTCCATTGTTAAGCCCTTAACTCTTCACCTTCGCGGTGCAA
>NW_017537130.1:39179-42040 GCF_001853355.1 Bactrocera latifrons
ATGTACCACTTGTGGCTGGCCAATTTTGTATGCTGGGTTACGCCAAGAATAGCGGCGTCGCTACTTGTATGCTGGGTTGCGTAACTCAATGCGCTTCGCAACAGCTCTCGCAGAGCGTAAAACTGCATACCACTTAGCAGCAGCAGGACGCCAACTCAAAGCTGCGTAACAGGACATGACCAAAGAAGAAGAATTTCACAGCGGCAAAAAGACAAAAAGCAAAATAAAAATCACTTAGAACTAAAAGGCGAAGGTGACGAGTTAAATTGTCATAGTACATACTTTCAATTTAAAATACATTTAACGATACACATTCAATTAATTCGTCTTACTGATGTAATAAATAAATTTAATTTGTATAACAAATAAACGTATTTAATTTATACATTAACATAAACATACACATATTTATATACATACATATGTAGACCAATCTTCAGTGATGTAAATAAACAAAAAAGCAATAAATTCAAAACATTTACATAAATAAACCATGTATGGAAATTCTAATTACATAATGAAATACTGTTTGCTATCGATTTTAAGTAAATAAGTTTATCTAAATCTAAACGACGTTTAACAACTTTTTTAATTTTCTTTACACGCTCGACATTCTTTTTGTTTTTTCGCACACCGATCCCTGAGTGTATTTTTTCTATGGTTGATTTATATACACCACATTTTTTTCTCCCTACAAGTACTTTAGCCTACGGTGCCAAGCTTCGATTGAATTTTGAGTGCGTGGAAAATTATCCTTAAAAGAATCCGAAACGCACCAAAAATTTGGATTATATATCACAGCACCCGCCTTCATATTTTCACTAATGTACTGGTTTTTAAACCAAGCACAATTTTTTAAAATCTCTGTCTGTCGAGCTACTCTTCAGTTCACTGAAACAATCTGACACACATTCTGGAGGAACAAATGCTAAACTTTTCAGCATACGAACAGCTATGYTRAAACTTTCATCATTGCCATATTTTTGAGAAAGCCTTTCTTTCTGAACTCGTCTCCAAATAATCTRGCCAAAGTGAAATAGACACCCTTTATATCGGGCATCAGGAAAATACTCTTTTGCCGCACACGAAACGGTTCGCTCAAAATCAGTAATAATTCTCTGGGGATTAAGATTAATATTCTGTGCACTGGGCGCGGTTTTATCACAATCCGGTCGCCCGATAACTATGATTTCGCGAACTCTTTCGGCAAGTGAAGAAAATTATGCTGTCAACGAGCGTGAATTACTTGCTATTGTGTGGGCGTTGAAAAAACTTCGCCATTATTTGTACGGAGTACAGCATATCAAAATTTTTACTGACCACCAGCCGCTTATATTTGCGATGTCAGAGAAAAATCCGAACAGCAAACTGAAGAGATGGCGGGCATTTATTGAGGAATTTTCACCTCAATTTCATTATAAGCCTGGACGTGAAAATAGCGTGRCTGATGCGCTTTCAAGACAGTTTTCCCATAACCTAACTGACACCGCGTCTGTCGAAACACTGCATAGTGAGGTATCATCAACTAATATAATAAAGACAGTCAAGTGTGCGGTAAATCAGTTTAAGAACCAGCTATTACTATCTAAATCAAGTTCATGCAGTAAAAGTACGAAGTAATAATTCTCTGGGGATTAAGATTAATATTCTGTGCTAAAGCCAAATTAAATAGTTGATGAAAAAATTCAGTGTATGCCTTCTTGGATTTTTTGCTCATCAGGCAAAAAACTAGAGGCACAAATTGACCATCAATTAGCCCTTGTATGGTGAACAGTTGGCGAAAAATTTTCGGTACAACAAAAAACGTCCCATCCATCACCCAGCAGTTTGACCTCTCCAATTCCTTTAGGGAACTCGTTGTGCCCATAATAATGTTCTTTTCACCATCGAAATCCCAATCACTCAACACAAATAAT
This sequence comes from Bactrocera latifrons, assembly GCF_001853355.1. Lineage (NCBI taxonomy): Eukaryota > Metazoa > Arthropoda > Insecta > Diptera > Tephritidae > Bactrocera > Bactrocera latifrons. The sequence goes on from NW_017537130.1 coordinate 41,096, forward strand.
TCTATTTCTTCTATTATTAAATTTTACCATATTTGGAGTCTAAGTAATCTTCTATGAAATAGAAGGATTCGAATCGGAACTTCTTGCGGGATACAAAAAATTTTGGGGGAAAGAGGCTCAGCAATGAATTCCAAGAAGTCAAATACTGAAAATCAGAATGAAAAATTAACTGAACTCAGAACAAACCTAAAAGAAAAAATTGTTCAAATGTATTCAGGTATTAATAATTCCATTTCATTCTAGAGAAATAGTATATCAAAAAGTAGTAGGAAGGAGAAGCAAAATAAATAATTACTTACAGGTTTTCATTATGATCCTTCCAATTTTTGCACTACTAACTGGATTGACGGTAGCCGATGCCATAGATTATACCCGACAGGATTATGTACTTATGATCCATTAAATAAACAATTAATAAATTATAATGAACTCAAAATCTAACATATTACCAACACTGTAAAATTACCATTATAGCTGTTTAATATGTTAGTAAATCAGCACTTTAAAACGCCACTTACCTTGTACGGTAAAAAAATTAATATGCGTAACGAAAAAAAAAAATGAGCGGAGGAACTTAAGCGATGCTTGATGTTTGCGAGTTCGTAGCGATAATGCAAAAGAGACTGGTGCCTTGTCCGTCCATCCCTTTTGTTAATTTTTTGGTACGTTGAAATCGTGACGTTGTAGTAGTCTTCTTCTTGATTGGCGTAGTCACCGCTTACGCGATTATATCCGAGTTAACAACAGCGCTCCAGTCGTTTCTTCTTTTCGCAACGTTGCGCCAATTAGATATTCCAAGTGAAGACATGTCCTTCTCCACTTGGTTGTTCCAACGGAGTGGAGGTTTTCCTCTTCCTCTGCTTCCCCCGGCGGGTACTGCGTCGAATACTTTCAGAGCTGGAGTGTTTTCGTCCATCCGGACAACATGACCTAGCCAGCGTAGCC
>NW_017537130.1:42605-44128 GCF_001853355.1 Bactrocera latifrons
ATACATTTGGCCATGAGATGCGTATTTCAGGCGCTAGGTAGACAATTTCAAGATTTTAGGCGAATTTCCGAAATTTCAAGGCCGGAGTTGGGGTTGAAGATGCAATCCGATCTCAAAACAAAAAGTTGCATTGGAATCAGGAAGTACTAAGGCAACTTTTCCGCACTATTAGAAACCCCGAATCGAAAAAAGACCGGAATCGACCCACCCTAGTATGTATGTGTTGGAGTGTGATATTGTGAGGGGGGTCTGTGAATCATTTAGCCAATAGACTTAATGGACATTTCCAAAGTTATATAAAATACCCTAACATAGAATTATTATGATGAAAGAGTCATAGCTCAATTAGATGCTAAGCTTATAATTGACCAGATAATAAATTGTTTAATATTAAAAATTATAAAATAAAAATTCCAAAAACGTATTACTAATTAAGTAAAACAAGTATATGTTTGCCAGAAATTTTAAATAAAAGACAAGTAAAGCGTAAAAAATTAAAAGAAAAAAAATTGAAAATAGCAGAAATTAAACCCGGAGCGATATTAGTTTCAGCAACAAATATTGTAGACAATTTACAGTAATAGGAACATATTTAATAAGATTTGAAAATAATACAGTAATAAAGAACCAAACTTATAAAAATATTGGAACAACAATTTGGAATTATCTTAAAAATACTCATGCACGTAATTTCGAAAGTTTAGAATATATCGAAACACCTAATAAACTGTTAAAATTTGATAATATAAATATTTTAACAGAACAAGGATGTCACAGTTCATTCGTTCTTTTGGTATATAATTTTATAATAGGGACGTACGTAATACTAAAATAAAAAATCTTACGAAATTCCAATACCAATCGAAATTGTGCAATTTCAAGAAGTCAAATAAAATTCGCTTCTAGAAACAAAACAAAGCTTAACGTTCTGCCAAAGTATGCTGAAATAGCTAATATTGTAATTGACACTTTCTCTGTTGTGGATTCAATCACTAGCTGATGTTTACACTTCAGCTTTAACTTTAAGTAAATGCGAATAAAATGTGTAAATACTAGTATGAGGAAAATAAATATTTGATTTSGATCTGGCAATCTAATAGAACTACATGTGTTCTTATCTCATCCGGCGATCGCGGTTATAAAATATTTTACGTATATATTTTTTTAAAATTCCTTCATCTCGGGAATTAATTTGTATGGATCCTTTTAGTTTAAAATACTTTAGACGAGGAAGACGCGCTGTAAGGTTACTTCTTGGTATTTCGAATTCAATTACGGAGTTTTTCAGATCGTTTGGCCAAAGACTTACGCTCCCCGTCTTTAAAACGCAATTCTTCTTCTTGATTGGCGTAGACACCGCTTACGCGATTATAGCCGAGTTAACAACAGCGCGCCAGTCGTTTCTTCTTTTCGCTACGCGGCGCCAATTAGATATTCCAAGTGAAGCCAGGCCCTTCTCTACTTGGTCCTTCCAACGGAGTGGAGGTCTTCCTCTTCCTCTGCTTCCCCCGGCGGGTACTGCG
>NW_017537130.1:46163-56001 GCF_001853355.1 Bactrocera latifrons
TTTTTTTACGTGGCGGGTCCCAAACCCAGCGCACAACCCTATGCAGGGTATGTTTCGCCTTCTCACTTTAGCTCACCTTCAAACGGATGTTCTTAGGCTACCCAGAGGAACTTGGTCAAGGACCGGAAGTCGTGAGCTGCTTGAGTCATATGTAAAAGAATCGTTTCTGGCCACTCCCACGTGTATGGCGATCAGAAAACTTTCCTCACTTGCGTGAACTTCTACACATGACTCCATCCTCCAACGCAATTGGTGTCTAATTTTATTATAACTTGTCCGTCTAAGATGATAACTTGATCACCATTGCAGCTAGTTTTGGCTTCTACCTTTGATGGCATTGAAAATATCCATGTGTTAGGTGAGGAGAGTTGTAACCAAAATTCTTGCCGTTGCTATATTATTGACTTCACAGATAAGTGGTTTATCTGTTTTATTTGTTAATGAATTTTCGAAAAATAGATTTTTTTTCCATTATCGAATAGTATGCACACTAATAAAGATTCTCTCAATTTTTGAAATCGAAATTCAAATTATTACGGTCGTTATAACGTTTATTGTAGAAATGGAACAGAGTGGGGAACGAAGCGATTGCAATCCTTAAACGCGTTTTTCTCAGAATTGTGTTTTTCGAAACGGTTTCCACTCTCAAAGGAAGAGTTTTAAAGATATCTAGTTCCAATTTGGAGAGAACATTTTTAACGTAATTCTCTATCGCGCCATGGAAGGTTTTTTTGTTTTTGGAACCTTAGTATTTATTTCTACGAAAAATTGTCGAAAAAAAGGCCAAACTCGATACTTTTTGTTCAAACTGCCGCCACTTTGTCAAATTTCAAAATAAAAACTCTCCATAGCGTGATAGCGGACTGGACATTCAAGCTCCCGCTAAAAGTCTCCACCGATGATAWTAACAGCGGAAAATTGATGCGTGACTCCTCATTAACAGTCTAGGGCGAAGCTACCACGTCAAAGAAGACGTCTGTGGAAAAACTGGATAGGACAATGCGCGATTTGCGCAAGAAAAATTTACCTATATGAGGATGTACAATTCTGTTCTCAGGAGATTTTTGTCTAATCCTACCAATTGTACTCGAGGAACACGAAATAAATGTTTCTTTAAAAAGATCCAAACTTTGGCCACGTGTCATTAAATTAGAGCTTAAAGCTAATGTGAGGGTTTCTTCATCTTTACGTGAGACAGGCTATTTTCACAGATTCTGCTAAAAGTTGGCAAGAAAGAGTTAACTCAAAGTGAGAGAAGGATTAACCCACAAGCTTTGCCTTTGATATCCAAGAGTTAGTCAGCAATGTCCATCCTGACATTAATAATATAAGTTATAAGACAATATCTTGGTTTTAAGAAGGTGAGATTCTGCCACTAACTAACGAAGAGGTACATAAGGTAAATAACTTCATTCTTTCAAAGATTGATGCACCGTCGAAAATATACTACTCGGTCGATATTGTTCTCTCCTGAATCCGCCTGGACTCTCTCCTCACAGAATGGTGTTCAAGGTATGTATGTAGGTTGCCCTGTTATTATATTAAGAAACCTGAATCCACCTAAACTGTAGAATGGGAAGCGTTTTCTGATAAAATCACTGAAAACTTGCATAATAGAGAGCACAATGCTCACAGAATGTCGTACCAGAGAAGATGTATTGATTTCCCGAATCCCTCTGACACCATTTGATTAACCCTTCCAATTTTAACATTTACAGTAAAGATTTGCAATGACCATTAAACGCAGGGTCAAACCTTCAACGTTGCAGGCTTAAATTCCCAAGGAGATAATTATTTAAAAATCGCCAAGTATGACACAATTAAAAAATAAACTGAATAAACTTGGTTTGGCGACAAATGCATTACAATCACTGTTGCGAGAGGTCAAGAAGGCAGAAAACATTAATGTTGAGAAATATAAAATTCATTTAGAATTAGAGGAGGAAACAACGAATATAGATGAAAATGTACAGTGCTTACTAAATATTATGGACATGAACACGTGACGGTCAAACCTCCAAATTTTGATGGCACAGTTCCAATCAATGTTTTTAAGCATTAATTTGACTGGAAAAAGTAGGTGCATTGAGTTTTATTATAATTCCCTACTGCTAGTTCAGCAGTTAAGAAACTTTGATAAGTGCGTTAAAAGGTTACTTAGCTTATGCTGGCAACACGAAAATCTTTCATTGTCGAAATCTCGGATCTTTTCTAATGGAACACGGGTTGAAACTACTGGCTTTGCTGCTCTTCTCTTCTTATTTACTGGCGTAGATACCACTTACGCGGTTATAGCTGAGTTATCAACAGCGATCCACTCGTTTCTTCCTTTAGCGAAATGACGTCAGTTGGAGATTCGAAGCAAACTAGGTCGTTCTCCACCTAGTCTTTTAACGGAGTTTAGGTCTTAACCTTTCTCTATTTACCCAACCGGGTACTGCGTCRAATACTTTCAGACTTTTTTCGTCCATTCGGACAAAATGACCCAGCTAGCGCAGCCGCTATCTCCATTCAGCTGGCTAGAGAAGTGTTCTCTCCATAATTTTAATACCGTCTGAGCATCGAATACTATATCACCTCTGGGGGTATGCTCCTGTCTTGGAACCTTCTGTTAGTCGCCGAATCTTTTCATAGAATTTTCAAGCATTACCCTTGTCGACCTGCTTGTCAAGCTCTTTATACTTGTGCATTTTGGCCTCTCTCTTTTCTTATCAGCAAATGCGTTTTACTTCCTTCTTCAGGTCTCCCGCTCGTGTTGTAGTCGACTATAGCTTTGCGATTAAGGCAGTCTGTTTTCTCTCCGCTGCGACCAATGTATTCGTTTGCAGCTGTACGTAAGGAGCTTGAAATGCCATCACACAGCTCGAGCTGAATTTATCGACAGTTGTATCAAAGATACCTTCTTTGCCCACTTTGGCGTTTAAGTCACCAAGCACGACCTTGACATCATGGCGGGGGCAGCTCTCATAGGTGCCCTCCATACGTTCATAGAAGACATCTTAGGTCACATCGTCCTTCTCTTGATGTGAATCATGGCGAGACGTTTATACTCGGCGACTTAGTCTCTCACACACCACGAATCCCTAACCAAATTTGTGCTCAGTCCTCAGTCCTTGCCCCGTCCATCCCACTTTTTGGACGATGTTGGTGTCAGCTTTGTTTAGGAGGACATCAACCAGCTGGGCACCTTCCTAATTAAAGGACTAGTTGCATGCACTTAAATCGTTATCCTTAGTGCGTTTGCGCCGTCATCTCATTTAAAACTCTTAAGTTAAAAAATTCCTTGAAAAAATTTACAATTTCAGAAAACACTGAAAAAATCTACGAAAGCGCGTGTGAAAAATGATGGTATAGATAAATGCTTCAACTGCGGAAAAACAACCAGTACAAAAATTCACTTAAACGTAAATGCAAAGCTGTAGAATGTCAAGAAAATGTGAAATCCAACAAATCATTAAATTTAAGGTAGTAGTCTGGTAACTTGGGTTCAAAAAATCGAAATATTTTTTTTTGCTTAATTTGAAATCACAATGTCTTGAGAATATACTATGAAAATTTCAGACAGAAATTCGAAATATTTCGGGAGTTATAACAAGCGCCTCGGAGTCCTCTCTCTCGGAGTTGTTGAACTTTAAATGCGTTTTTCTCAAAACATTGTTTTTCTGGTCGTCCCGGGTCCTAACTTTTTTTCTACTAAACCGATTGCTTTGCAATTTTAAYGGGCTGTTCTACTAACGAGAATTTTTTCCCTCCTAACTTTTTATTTTACAACACTTTCTTTGCTAAAATAAAAGGTTTTTTTTTTAACAAAGAGAAAAAAACTTCAGCGCAGCCACTCCGACATATTCTGTTTAAGGATTCGCTAAAGTTTAATTGCAGCGTCTGTTCATCAGAGGTGCGTCTGCGAGTCGGTCTTGAAAACAAGCGGCTCGTTATATAAATGGGTATATAATTTTTACTACTAGCGAGGTGGTGCACAGGTGTTGAGATCCGCCACGTGGAAATCACCTCCAGTGTAAAAGAAACAACAGCTGGTCGACGTCCTCGTAAGAGAGCTTCAACACCAGGATAGGCAGAAAAGATATATTTAGTACAACTGTTGAAAAATTTAAACTACATGGTGAAACCTCCCCAAATGAGTTGAGGATGATCTGTACTACTCGATTCCAGCCCAAGAAACTACATCAAGCTACTTGGCTGTTTCCGGATCGATAAGGTCAAAACCAGATTGATCATGTTTTGGTAGATAAACGACATGTCTCTCTATTGTCCTTGACGTGCGTATGCTTTGCAGACGTAACATCGATTCGGACCACTACCTTGTTACAGCGAACATATGAGCAAGCATCTTGTCAACAAACAACAAAGATTCGACGTCGAGAATTACAATCAGAACCGCCAGCTTAATTGGTTTCCACTCGATTTACACTCGTGCTATCTAAAACCACTAAGGCAAGAGTTCTTGGAAATGTCGAAACCTCTTCTTCTTCTTCTTGATTGGCATAGACACCGCTTACGCGATTATAGCCGAGTTAACAACAGCGCGCCAGTCGTTTCTTCTTTTCGCTACTTGGCGCCAATTAGATATTCCAAGTGAAATTAGGTCCTTCTCCACTTGGTCCTTCCAACGGAGTGGAGGTCTTCCTCTTCCTCTGCTTCCCCCGGCGGGTACTGCGTCGAATACTTTCAGAGCTGGAGTGTTTTCGTCCATCCGGACAACATGACCGGATGCCGCTGTCTTTTAATTCGCTGAACTATGTCATATCGCATTCGATGGAACGATGAGCTGTATGAGATATACGACGACATTGACATAGTTAAGCGCATCAAGAAACAGTGGATAGGTAATGTCGTACGTATGGATGAAAACCTCTGAAAGTATTCGAAGCAATACCCACCGGGGCAGAGGAAGTGGAAGACCTCCACTCCGTTGGAAAGACCAGGTGGAGAAGGACCTGGCTTCGCTTGGAATCTCCAATTGGCGCCACCTTGCGAAAGGAAGAATATGTACATTAGGGTGTTTTGTTTTGAACAATTAATTTTTTTCAGTCCCTTCACGAAATTTCCATGGAAATACCCTAAAAAATTCCCTGAAAATTTTAGCCCTTAACACTAACATTAAAAACCTTTTCTATAGCAAATAAAATTTCCTACAAATTTGTCATTTGAGTTTTTTCTATAGCTCTTGCCATTTACCAGAGAAATACAAAAGAAGGCAAATTTCATGGAAAAATCAGGTTTAGAGCCCCGTACTACCTCGTCGGTGTAAGTTACGACTTTGTTGCACTACGCACTTTTGTAGAGTGAACAATTCTGAGAAATATGCGTTTAAAATCAAGGCGATACCTTAAAATACCTTTGAGCTGTGGGAATTTAAAGATAAAAACTCATGGTAGTAGTGTATTTTCTATGGAAAATTTATACAGCCCTTGGTCCAGTTCCTAATGTTAATATTAAGGGCTAAAATTTTCAGGGAAYTTTTTTTAGGGTATTTTCAAGGAAATTTCGTGACGGGATTGAAAAAAAAAAATTGTTCAAAAAATAAAAAACACCCTAATGTACATACATATATTATACCTTTGACACTTTTGTCTGTTTAAGAAAGCAAATAAGAGCTACATATCGTCCCCTAATATGCAAAATGAAGTATCATAAAAAAATTCAAAATTGAGTTTTATTATATTACATAGATATTATACATATGTATGTGTAATATATGTGAAAGAAACTTTAAACTTCTGCGATCAGAGCTCAAGTTATATTGAAAATTCGATTTCGGTAAACAAAATAACGATTCATCAATCAAGTCAAATAACAGAGTATTTATTTTTTTAACACGAAGTTAGCCTTGTGCTTTGGTTAGGTTAGGGTAAATGGCTGATCAAAATCCGCACGTGGTAGTTCTTTGGGAGGCCATAGAAAAGCAGAACTCCTGTATTCGAACTATAAATTAATAAAACGCTTAGTAGTCAAATATGTGCTCAAGAAGGAAGTATTGAGTTGTTTCCATCTCATCTTCTTCCGTATGACTGCGTGGACAATAGGGCAATGGCCCTTTAAAGCCCCAAAATCAGGGAGAGGCTAGCAATCTTCGACCTGAAGACTTTTTGCTATAGCGTATGTTCCAATGGTGGGCCAGTGCTAATCAAGCTTCCATGAGGCTCAACTATGCTACCATTCCACCGAGAGCGGTTCTAGGRTGCCTTTTCTTGCTGGCTCATAATCTATGCAGTTTTCTGCGATTCCGCTGTGGCCTGGCACTCATACCAGCCCTATCACAAAGACACTCGATGCTATTAATAATGAAGGTAGACTCTCTTTGACCAGCCCCGAACGCACTGTTAATGAGTTCAAGGCTACTATCGCCGCTCTGCGCTCACTTCTCTGTAGCTGTACTCCGTAGCAGTAAATCTACTGGCTGCAACCTCGGCCTGGAAGGCAATGCAATAGTCGGGAAGTCTGACACTGGAGTTAATAGAGAGCTCCTGACAAAATACCACTCCACCATTCCTATGAGTAGAGAAGGAGTCGCCAGAGTTCGGTTTAGCGACTCCATGATTGAAGTGATCCGGTATTAAGTCAAGGTGAGTGAGGATTTGCGAGTATTTAGATCCATGTTTTTTAAGAATTCAGCAGCGTAATTTTTTGCACCTGTAAAGTTTAACGATAACCACGAAGAAATGGCAACATCTGCAGGACCTAGCTGTGATTCCAGCAGGCGTTCATTATTTATGACTATATATCTTTTGAATAATTAATTATTTAATTAATAATAATTAAACATTACCTTAATTTTTTGGCTTGATATAGTTTAATTTTTTTAGTACTTAGTATAAAAATTACATGAACTATGAAAAACTTTTTTATTTAAAACAAAAAAAAAATATTTATGTATATTCAAATTTTTAATAATTATTTAAATTTGGATTGATCATACGTTATTTTGTTTCAGAAAGGAAAATTCAAAATAATGTAAGACATCTACTATAAAATGTACTTTATTTTTTATATAAATATATTTATAGTTTCATGCTAGTAGGGATTTGAAAAATTGTTTTGAATATCTCAAGCGGTTTTCTTTTTATATGGTTTTTTTCTTATCCTGTAAACCTATGAAAAGTGATGTTACGTTATTTTGCATTTCAGGTGACGATATGTACAAAGATTCCTAAGGAAATAACAAAAGCTGCACACATCTTCCCGTATCTATAACATATAATATGTTCGAAGTATGTTTGTGTTCGTGTTAAGGAGTCAATGTGTCGAAGTATTGACGCGACGACAAGGTGTCACAACATTGCGAACGAGGTGTGTCCAAAGAAACAAACAAATTATCGCTGATTGTCACAGGAAATGTGTATATACATATATTCAATCGACTGGAATTTTGTTCCCAATTTTGTCACTTCTTTCTATGTTTTGCGATTTTGCGGTGTTGTGACTTTTTCCTTCCAGAAGGAATATCAGAAAGTTGTTCAATTTATGATTTTTTGCTTTTACTATCGTTGAGGACAGCGTAGCTTTTAGTAGTCTTTTACATCTGGCGGCTCCTAAAACGGTAAGTGGCTAAGGCAGATGTCAGAGTGCGCGCGGAGAGCAAAGCAGTACGCAAAGAGCAACGCTAGATCATAGCGTTAAACGTCAATTGTAAATGCATGGCAGTGCGTAAGAAGTGGGATACCAAGCTGTACAATGTTCTACAATTTTATAAATTGGCTTGGACCTAGAAGAACTATACATTTCCTTCAGAAATATATTAGAACGGCAAGAAAGCCAGGGAAACGATGTCATGAATGTTATAAAACCTTTGGGGCACTCACAACTTGTCATAAATCATCGTAAAATCATAAAATTATAAATTTTTACACTTGTTTAAAAAAATTGTTGTTGAATTASAAACAAAAGTGAGTTTACACAATTATATGTTTTCGGATCCTTATAACTTATAACAATATGAGACCATGCGAAACCCCTAATTATCAGCTCAACGAGGCGAACGTTTTGCTAAAAAGAGAACTAAAGAAGTTACAACGATCTGCCAATTTTACCACCACTTTGTTTAAAAAACTCTCTAATATTAATAAACATATTTAAGAAATTGTTTTGATAGCAAATAGTTTTATTTCATTTAACAAAAAATAGTTCTTAACCAGATGAAACCTTAGTGTCCGTCCTCAAGGTGCTATGTGTTGTTTTTGTATAGCAATGTTTAAATCTTTTGTACGCATATATACATATGTAATACTGTGATCAAATTGAAGGGTGAATTTTGTCCATTTCATCTGCTTCAAATCCCCCCCTCTGCAATACACTTATGCCAACGAATTTTGCAGTCATCATAGCGCTTGGAAAAATATTCCGTCGGGATGGCCATCAGATCTTCTTCGATTCAGCTTTTACATCCTCAAAACGGTGTCCTCAGAGTGGTCATGTTGCTACATAGCCAAAAGTTACACGAAGGTAAATCAAGCGAACGCGGTAGTTGCGGCACTATATTAGTTGATAATAATAAATGCCGACAAAAAATTGAGAATAAAAATCGGAGAATTCACTTTTAGAGCCTCCCAAAACGGCGTGTATATCAAATACTAATGAATATTAGATGTCACTAACACTGCTACCAACATATAGAAAAACTGTTATTACCGTTTCGAAAAACACGCGAAGTACAAATTAGAAGTTCACCTTTCAATTTGATTACAGTATGTAGGCCTGTGCAATATTTGTTCGGCTATGTTTTACAAATATAGAAATGTATATGATGTATGCCCATACGCGTATTCCTTACGCATTACTTTATGATTTATGAATGTACGTATCTGCGAGTACTCGTATTGGATACATAAACATAGCAAAGTTAATATCGTTCAAAGCTGAGTGGGAATTCGAATTTTTTTTTATTTTAAATAATTCTGCGAAGCCGCAGTGCTTATTATGCGGAAAAATGTTAAATTTTGTATACAAGCAAAATTTAAAAAGGCATTTCCTTTCATTTCACAAAGAAATAAATAATTTATTAAACGAAGATAGGYTAATAAAGTTTTTTGAACTAAAGCATTCATTTATACAAAATGCTAATTTTATCGAACAAAGTGATTCTTCGGTTTTTATTGAGGCTTCCTGCATTATTTGCTATGCTTTAGCAAAAAGGGGAAGACCATTAGAGGATGACAGGTTTTTTAAAGCGGTCGCAATACTAGTGCTTCAATGTTTTGGACAATCTGGAATGGAGCTAGCGCGAAACATTATTTCTAATTTTATATATTTGAATTTGAAAAAAAAAGATTTTGTCTTCAAAATTTTATTCAGTTGCTTTAGACGAAAGCACAGACATTCAAGATACATACACCTTTTAATATGCATAAGGACCGTTGATGAAAATTTTAAAAATTTTGATATCTTGGAAGATATGCTTTGTTTACAGGGTTTATATAAAAATGCAACCGGGAAAAATATAGTCAAGGTTTTAGAACGACAACTTTTTTCATTTTCGGAATGAACGGAACACGGACGGAGCACCTACTGTGATAGGCAAAAAAGACGGTTTAATTGGCCAGCTTATGCGCAACAGTATAAACGTCTCCACTTTTCACTGCATTTTGCATCAACAGCAATTGTGTGCACAAACTTTTAAGGTTGGAAAAGTAATGGAAATTGCAGTCAAAATTATAAAAAAAAATTCGTGGTGGTCATAATGCTCTGACTCATCGAAGGTTTCGACAATTTTTGGAAGAAACCGAATCATGACAGGTTTTTTAAAGCGGTCGCAATACTAGTGCTTCAATGTTTTGGACAATCTGGAATGGAGCTAGCGCGAAACATTATTTCTAATTTTATA
>NW_017537130.1:57391-61231 GCF_001853355.1 Bactrocera latifrons
ACGCATTTAAAAAACGTCTGCAAATTCTTGAAAATCAATTTCGTTCTGGAGTTTTAGACAATTTTAAACACACAAAAGAAATTTGTGATCATTTTGATATGCAAAATAAATTAACAATGTAYTTCGACTCATTTAAAGACCTCAATCAGAATCTAAGTAGTAGATTCAAAGACTTCAGCAGAGTTAAACCTATAATTGATTTGTATGAGAATCCCTTCTTCTGTAAAATTGATGATCTTGAAGAACATTTACGAGAAGAGCTCAGTCAACTTCAGTCTGATGTTAACCTTCCCTTAGACCGTGGATTGAATTTTGGAGAAATATTGAAGAGCACAAATATTCGCTTTTAAAAAATGAGATTTTTAAATTATATTCTATGTTTGGAACAACTTACATTTGCGAGTCAACGTTTTCAGCAATGGTATATATTAAGAATAGGTATAGAACTAGGCTAACAGATAAACATTTAGAAGACCTGCTTAGGATAAAAGTATCAAATTTTGACTTAGATTATGATGAACTCGTCAATTATATTATAATAGAATGAAAGTATCATATTTTGATTTAGATTATAATGAGGTCGTCAATTATATTAAATTATAGTGAAGAATGAATTAATTTTTAGTTAAAATTTTAAGTTTAATATTTTTTCGGTAATCAATTGAAGTATTCTATCCAAGTTAAATATGAATTATTCATTATAAAATATTATTATTTTATATTACAAAATTACGTCGTACATACAAGTATGTACATTCGTATGTAGCATGCGCTACTTCGTGTAGCATAAACTTACTTATTCGACTTCTGCAAGCAGACTGATTATTTCTGATCGCTGATTCGCTTTGTCACACAGTAAATGCACTAACACAATGTCATTTTATGAGCGCCGTTTGGTTGTGGTCGTGCCCATCCCTGGTTGTGACAGATTGAATTCGAAGAAAAAAAAATTCTGTTACAAACGCGTCGATTATTAGAACTGTGAAGATTTGTGCTTGTGCATATTTATGCAAAATTATATGAAATAAATATTTAAATATATTTTAATTGTGTTTATTTAATTTTGTTTTTGTGTCTGCGAGTGTGTCTACAAGTGAAATTTGGAAAAAGAGTGAGTATAGAAAATAACAAATATGAAGAAAAATACATTTAGTGCATATATGAGCCGGGAAAAAAGGCTTTYAACCTTAGTGCATCTAAATTTTTGAAAAAGATGTAAATTTTGATTGTGATCCTGATGTGGAGGGAAGCAGTTCACTAAGCTCCCTTGATTTTTCTTCAAATTGCAGTGATAGCTATGTTAGTGATAGGAATAATAGTGATAGCGAAATTTTGAAAGTGATAAAAAATAATTTATTTAGTTTAGAACTAAAAGCTTGGGCTTTGCGAAATAGGGTGTCCCATAATACAGTAACCGATCTTCTGCAAACGTTGCGAAAAATAGGTTACACAGATTTACTTCTAACGGCTAAAAGTCTCCTAGGTATCAGCCGAAAAAAAGTAAATATTCAAACGATTCCAAGTGGATCTTTTTTATATAGAGGAATTCAAAATCATTTTGAGAAAAATTCATTTCCTCCACTTGAAAATGAAAATAATATTGTGCTTGATGTGGAATAGATGGCCTGAAATTATTCAAGAATTCCAATAAAGTATTGTGGCCTATTCTAGCATCCATAGTTAATTTTCCAAACGAATTGCCATTTACAATTGCGTGCTTTTCAGGAACAGAAAAACCTTRGAGCATTAAAGTTTTTTTAAAAGAATTTTGTGAAGAAGTAAATTATTAAAAAAAAACAGTCTTCAGGTTGGTACTTATCCTGTAATGAAGAAATTTGATATTCGTTTGTTTTGCCGCGATGCTCCCGCTCGAGCTTTTGTTGCAGGTGTGCAGTCGCACACTGGAAAAAGTAGTGGTTCTAAATGTGATCAAGTGCGTGAGTTTGTTTTCAAAACGAATAAAACATTTAAGAACTGACAAATCTTTCAAAAATAGAAGTGACAGTTCACATCACATTAATCCTTTCAAATTTAGAGAAAGCATTTTAGAGTCAGGAAATTTCAAAATGGTTTCCCAATTTGCGTTAGACCCAATGCTCCTTGTAGATCTTGGTGTATGTAAAAAGTTGCTTCAATTGATGATTAAAAAAGGCAATATAAACGCAAGCAAAGTTATCCAAAAAATTACATTTCTTTCCAATTTAGTTCCTTCTGAGTTCGGTCGAATATGTAGAAGTTTAGATGAAATCAGCAATTGGAAAGCGACAGAGTTTGCGCAGTTGTTATTGTATATAGGTATATTTGTCCTAAAGGATTGCATTGGTGATGACCATTACAATCATTTCCTCTTATTGCAGGCAGGTATAAGGCTACTATCATGCAAGAAGTCTTATAGCACTGAAGCCAATGTTGCCCAACAAATCTTGGAAGAATTCGTTGATTTGTTTGGAAATATATACGGTGACCATTTAGCTAGTTACAATATACATGGTTTACTCCATTTAACTGACTGTACCAAGCAATATGGTCCTCTAGACAACTTTTCCGCTTACAAGTTTGAAAGTCACAATAAAATCCTGCAGCAATTACATTTAAGGCTAGAAAAAAGAAATATTCCGGATTTTACTTGCAATAAAATATCCAAAATTAATTCCTTTAATATAGATTTTAAGAAAAAGAAGAAAAGAAAAAGACTCCTATTGTTTTAGTCAAAAATTAAGCCCCAAAAAAGTTATAGGCAGGACAGAGGAGTCTGGTATCGCAACTTTATCGGCACATTCTTTCTTGGGTGTTGAAAACTACTTTCAAGAACCATTGGAATCGTCATCTGGTTTAGGTGTTTTGTTGGCAGATAAATTGGACAAACATTTGTTTAAAATAGAAGAAACGTAAAAGGTACATGTAAAATTGTCATTTTAGTTTTCAATTTATTTTTACACATTTGTTATTGTAGAACAATTGACATTTAAACGGAAGAAATTCAACGTTTCTGATTGCTACAACTCAGAGGCAAGCTTCWCAAAGCAACAAGGAAACAATTTGCCTGTGGATGGAAATGGTAATCCAATATATTGTTAAAATGCATTTCTTAAAAATTTTTACTTTATTATGTTTACACCTTTTTCAGATGTTTTTAACATGTTAAAAACTATTTCCTCCCAACTACAAGAGTTGTCTTCCAGAGTTGAAAATATRGAAAGGAAGATGGACAGCTTTTTGAAAGAAAATGTAAGTTTATGTCCATAAAACTTTTTATTGTTCCATAAGTATTCATCAATACAAAGAAAACGCATTGTTTAGATGTTGTTGATTAGGCATTATTAAAGTATTCTCTAACTGCACTTGTTCTTTTCAGATAATTCAAAAAAGCGAAGAAATGGCCCAACAAAAAACCGTCCGCGAATGTAAGGTGCTAATTCGGAAAGTTCACCAATCAGTATGCCTTTGGAAATGGAAGAAAAACTGAAATGCGAAGAATTCACTACAGCAACGGTTAATAATGTATACAATTTCTTCAATAAACAATATTTATTTTGCATAATATTTTCAAGTTACAGAAACAGTTTGTTTTAAGGATGAGTAGTTCCGACAGTATATGTGATGTGTTGCGGCATCTGTACACTGACAAATTCCTGAGTTTGTGACGGTAGGGAAGGCAGCTATCGAAATTTCTGTTGTCCAACATATTATATGGTAAATTTAATACATACATATTTACCTAAAAAGATGTATTTTACATTGATTTTTCATTAGATTTTTTATAGATTCTTATATCACCTGTGAGCAACAAATGCGGAGTCCATCGAAATGAGCCACCATAAATTTAAGCAAAAAAAAAAA
>NW_017537130.1:61372-63819 GCF_001853355.1 Bactrocera latifrons
TGGGTAAACTATTTTAGAATGCACTGTCACGCTTTCCTGAAAGCAGTTTTATTATTATTATTTTTTTTTTTCGAACCGCTGTTGTCCGCATATCTCTCATTTCCGCCTCTTTAAGTCGATGTCTTAATGAATTGTTCTTCATCAAACAAGAAATTCTGCTAAGAGCGTCTACATGTCTCATCGGTGTCCCTCGCCTGTGTTCAATAAGGTAATCATATTCCTGAAGATACATAGCCCATCGGGCTACGCGTAAAGGTACGTCTCTTGTTTGTTAAGTCTCTTTTGTTGCTTTAGGGTTAAATAGTCTGAAAACCGGTACCTGAATAAGAGCTGTCTTTAGTTGTTTGAATGAAATTAAGTATTCGTTACCCATTTTAAACTCTGCGTCTTTGTTCATGATAAAGGGTTTGCGATTAGTGCGAAATTTTTAATAAAACGACGAAAATAAGGCATTAAGCTTAAGAATCTCTGTAGCGCCTTCTTAGTCTGTGGTAACGGAAATTTCCACGGCTTTCGTTTTGCCTTCACTCGTCCCATTTTCAATAATATAGACTAAAAATTGGAAGGACATTTTTCCCATTTTATCCTCAGTCCCTTATCAGAAGCTAACTTCAACACTTTTCGTAACTTCCCTAGAGCTTCTTCTTCAGCTTTCGCTGGTATTACTAAATCATCCATATATGCAACAACTGTTCCATCTCGAATATAATCTTTTAATATGGCATGAATGTAGCGACAGAAAACAGCGGGCGAATTACATATACCAAAGGGTACATACTGAAATTCATATTGACCACTATAAGTTACGAATGATGTGTATTTGCGAGAAYTCTCATTTACCGGTACATGTAGGAAACCATTTGCTAAATCTAATGATTATATGTTTGCTTCTCTAAGCCTTTCCGTCGTCAATTAAGGTCATCGCGAAATTATCTATTATTTTCAAATCTAGTTTACGATAATTGCAACAAAGTTGTTTTATGCCAGTTTTCTTCCATACTAGTATAACAGGCGAAGTGTAGTTTGACTTGCTTATCTATGATTTAATGCTCCTCATAACATACCCATCGTGGTGGTTGGTAAACTAGAACCTCGTCGGTAAGAATAATTTTCGTCTTTTTTTATGGTCTACACTGTTCTAACATTTGCTTTACCGCTCCTGCTCATTTTATTCAAATGAGTTAAATCATAGTCTTGTTATATCAACATTAAAACATAAATTTGAAAAAATATTAGTCATTAAATCATCATTGTTTGTTAAGTTATCTTTGACTCTCATTGTATCATAAATCGGCACAGAAAACTTTTCTCTAAATTCAACCCCATTTTCACGAACTAACATATCGAATGTTTCAATAATAGATTACCCAGAATGACTTCGTAACTAATGTCATTTGTGGCTACTACATGAAACGTCAGGTCAACAATACTCTGATCAATTTGTACTTCTATATGAAGACTTCCTATCGTTGATATTTTCGCTGCATCAATACCAAATTACTGCTTTTGTTCCATTGTTAGCTTTATATATCTGTCCAATTTATTAAATGTGTCGCATCTCATTAAACACAAGTTACAACCAGTATGGATAAGCGCGCTCACTTCTACATTACAAATCCGTATATTTTTAAATTTTATACTAAATCTTGCAAGTTCGTCAATTGAATTTACACGACTATATCGGGAACACTCAGCATTCCCACCTTTACTTTACACTCAAAAGATCTTTGTCCCATCTTCTGTCACTTAAAGTATTTGAATTGTTTCAACGGACAATCTCTAGCTATGTGCGAAGCTTCACCACATTTATAACACCTTTGATCGGTTATCAATGGCAACGAATTCTCCTGTTTTATTTTATCATTTACATCCGCTTTCTTCAGATTTTCAACTTTTGGTTAGTGCTAATTTTAAAGAATTTCTCGCGGGATTGACTTTTTCTTCTTCTTGATTGGCGTAGTCACCGCCTACGCGATTATAGCCGAGTTAACAAAAGCGCGCCAGTCGTTTCTTCTTTTCGCTACGTGGCGCCAATTAGATATTCCAAGTGAAGCCAGGTCCTTCTCCACTTGGTCCTTCCAATGGAGTAGAGGTCTTCCTATTCCTTTGCTTCCCCCGGCGAGTACTGCGTCGAATACTTTCAGAGCTGGTGTGTTTCCGGACAACATAACGTAGCCAGCGTAGACGCTGTCTTTTAATTTGCTGAACTATGCCAATGTCTTCGTATATCTCGTACAGCTCATAATTCCATCGAATGCGATATTCACCGATTCAATATCATCGGCATACGCCAGCAGCTTTACACTCTTATAGAAGATGGTGCCTTCTCTATTTAGTTCTGTAGCTCGAACTTTTTTCTCCAGAAGCAGGTTGAAAAAGTCGCACGATAAGGAATCGCCTTGTCTGAAACCTCGTTTGGTATCGAACGGCTCGGAGAGGTCCTTCCC
>NW_017537130.1:65569-78941 GCF_001853355.1 Bactrocera latifrons
TTTCGTTTGCCATGGTCGTCATCAAAAGTGGAGTCTCTCATCCGAGGCTGTTGTTGCGTTGCCCAAACCTAGCGCACAACCCTATGCTACCTCCATAAATTTTTGCAGCACCCCTTAATAACTGTTTTGTATAAAGTATATACTATTTCTGCATTTTCTTCTATTTGTTCTATCCATTTCTGCATATCAGACATATCTGTTCCATCAAAAGTACAAGTAAGTTGMTTGAGTTCAGGAGCTTGTGACGGTTAGCAATTGGAAACGCGATGGGCAGATTGAAATCTTACCAAAAAGTATGTAAAGGGAGGGATTTGTTGCATTGTTCAAAACCACTTACAAAAAATGTAAAACAATGAAAATTAAAAATGAAATGCTTGTAATGTCAAGCAGTATAGTATTATTATCGATGGAGAATTATTAAAAACATTTATTGATTAAAAGCTAAACAGCTTAAAACCTTTTATGGGGTATTGAAAGGTCAAAAATCAGTTGTTTTAACATACCATAAAAATATTTAAATGATTTTGCTATGTATTAAGTAACCACTATATAGTAATCTTTATTCGTACTAAATGTTGGGTGTTTTAATTTAAATGCTCGAAAATTATTATGCTGTCTAATTTGGTCATAATGGGAAATGTTATAAAAAACACTAATTTTGAAGTGCTCTCACCTTTATCCCTGCCTCAGTAGTGCGTTACGATATTTATAACGATTAAAAATATCGAACAATTGGTCTCAAATTTTGTATTTCTAATCAAATTACGTTTGCTTAGTCGTTGCGAATGTTGAAAAAGGCTTACGGTGATTCAGTCAGGTAATGTATAAAYATAGAGAAGGTGCTGGTTCGATGTCGCACATTTTATAAGATTGTGATAGGGAATTCACCTCACAACCACAGAATTCACGATGTTACTCAAAAAGAGGATATGAAGAGAAGTAAATATATGTATTTACGGCATATGATGACATGGCATATAAGCCCACGCAGAGAATATTGAAGAAAAATAAGTTCTTTGATATTCCACTTTTAACAGCGAAAAATGCGTACAAAACACACCTCTCACATAAAGAACAGAAGCCCCGGTTTGACTTTAAATTTCCAAAGGGGAATAGTCACCTTCGCAGGTCGCGGATAGCCGGACGACCTATAGTAGCATGTTAGTTGCGAAATAAGTTTAAACGAATAAGCAATCCCCGACGAGAAGCGGCAGGAGTGGAGGTTGCGGTATAAAAGCCAGCAAGACCGTTGAAACTCCTGCGACAGTGGGCGAATCGACACCGCCCCTTTGAAATATGTGTCTCCCGCAACATGCAAGGGCATGTTGTGTAATAAAAAAATYCAGGCGCGACGGATCCATAATGGGCGGCTTCCTGGTCAGCGTCTGTTCACCATATTAGGTGCGGCTGATTAAATCTACCTGACCGGTACACGACGCAGCATACTGAGAGTCCCTTGAACTCTTCGCCAGCGATTTCATCAGGAAATGGCCCTGATAAAGGCAGAAAGGAAGTTAAAAAAGATGACGGCTGGGTAAGCGTCAAGCACAAACCACGAAGCCACAAAAAGATTGACCGAAAGCCACCTCCACGGCCCGATGCTATAGTCATAGCGCGCTCTGGAGATATGTCCTATAGAGACATCCTTATGAAGGTGAGAAAAGAAGAAAATCTGCAGAAACTTGGGGAAAATGTATCTCGTATTCGGAAGATAGCCAAAGGAGAAATATTGTTGGAACTCAAAGAAACCTAAATGGAAAGGACGAGCGAACTAAGGGGAGAAATAAGCAAGCTGTTTGGGGACCAGGCACAAATCAAAGCGCTTACCCACGAAGTCATAGTAGAAATTCGGGACCTGCACGAAACCACAACCAAAGAGGACATTTCGGAAGCTATACGGAAACAGGTGAAAAAACTAAATAATTTTGATGTGAGTGCGATAAAAAACCTCAGGGCGGCATAGGCGGGTACACAAGTAGCGGTAGTAAGCCTCCCTGCGGTGGAAGCAAGGATTCTGCTAGATGAGGAAAAAATTAGGATAGGCTGGGTAGTCTGCAGGTTAAGAGAGAAACCTAATTTAAAAAGGTGTTTCAGGTGCCTGGAATACGGGCATCTGGCAGCAGCATGTAAAAATTCGGACGACGTGAGCAATTGCTGTCTGAGATGTGACGAAAAAGGGCACTTCGCACAGACATGAGACAAGGCTCCCTCTTGTGGTGCTTGCAAGAGCAGGGGAAGGAAAAACTCAAACCAAGAAATAGATAGTAAAAGATGCCCTCTACATCAGGAAGCATATAAAAATTCAGCAAATGAAAGTTATTCAGCTAAACCTGAATCATTGCGAAGCTGCGCAAGATTTGCTTAAACAGATCGTCTTTGAAGAGAGGGTGGACGTAGCAACACTGTGCGAACAGTACAAAAACATAGACAACGCCACATGGGCTTCAGACACTACCAGAAAAGCTGCCATATGGGCATGTTGAGGCAAAGCTTTCCAGGAAAAGCCACTATTAGGAAAGCCCTACTTCACACGAGCCAGGATTGGTTGAATAAATTTTTATCGCTGCTATATACCATCGAGTGTCCCACAAAGCGCATTTGAGAGGATATTGGATGATCTGGTACAGGAAATACTAACAACTACGAATAACGTGGTAGCAGGCGATTTTAACGCATGGGCTGTGGACTGGGGAAGTGTTAGTACGAACAATCGAGGAAATGCTCTTCTCAAGGCCTTTTCATCGCTCGAAGYGGTGCTATTGAATATTGGAAATAGGAACACTTTCGAAAAAAATAACCGTGGATCCGTGATTGACATCACGTTTGTTAGTAGCCCGTTGGTACGATCAACATGCTGGGAAGTGTCTGACCTCTATACGCATAGTGACCACCTAGCCATCATAATGGAGATCGGAAAATCTACAGACAAAAGGATAAAAAGCRGAAACGCTCGACGAAAATATTTTTCGACTTATGCTAGATGACAACATCGCAAATGTAGAAAATACAGTACGACAGGCGGAGATGTTGGTGAGATATGTCAGCAAAGCATGTGACGCTGCAATGTGCAGGAAAAAACAAGGCGCTAAAGCTTACAGACAGCGACAGAATACGAAAACCTGCGCGAAAGTTTCAAAAGGAAACGCCGTGATATCAAGAAAGCAATCAAAAGAAGCAAACTCTCCTGTTCCAATGAGCTCTGCGAAAATGCCGATGAGAATCCATGGGCCGATGCGTACAAAATAGTGATGACAAAACTCAAAGGAAGCAAAGCGAGAACACCAACATGTCCTACTTTATTGAAAAACATCGTGGAAACCCTTTTCCCTACGCAGAGGAACAAAGAACCTGTATTATCAAATATATCTACGGTAATAGACGCACCACCGGTCACCGACGATGAAGCGATAAATGCAGCCAAAAGGTTTGGAAATACCAAAACACCGGGTCTAGATGGAAAAAATGGCTATAACACACAAAACGAGCCCCTTTTCACAGCTCTTTACCCGCTGTCTGCAAGAAGGTGTCTTTCCAAAAATATGGAAGAAACAGCGCTTAGTACTTTTGCAGAAACCAAATAAACCGGCTGGAGAACCAAGCTCGTACCGCCCTCTCTGCATGCTAGACACGCTCGGAAAAATTTTAGAGAGAATAATATGCGTACGTCTGGAGAAGCATCTGGAGCAAGAATATCCAGGACTCGCCAGAAACCAATTTGGTTTTCGTAAGCACAGGTCAACCATCGATGCTATCACAAGAGTGACAAATGTGGCAAGCAAGGCCATCGAAGGAACGAGGTGAATATATGGTACGAAAGAATACTGCGCAGTCGTAATGTGTGACGTTAAAAATGCATTCAATTCTGCGTATTGGCCATACATAATGAACGCTCTTGAATGCAAAAGATCACCGAAGTATCTGCTGAGAATTATTTCCAAATACCTGTCGAATAGGCTGCTACTCTATGATACCGATGAGGGACCAAAACAGTACAAAGTGACGAGAGGGGTATCACAAGGCTCAGTGGTAGGTCCACTGCTGTGGAACGTGTTATATGACGGAGTGCTTCGACTACCATTTGAAAGAGGAGTCCAAATTATCGGGTACGCCGATGACATTGCGGTAACGGTGGTAGGGAAAGAAATCGTTCAAGTAGAAAGCTTATGTGAAGACTCTGCTTTAAGAATTAAGAGCTGGCTCACGACAAAAAACCTCCAACTAGCAGCCCATAAAACGGAAGCAGTGCTAATTACCAGCAGGAAAAAAGTAGAAAATGCTACTTTTAATATTGATTGCCATAGCATAACGACTCAGCAGTCATTAAAATACCTAGGCGTTGTAATAGATACGCGGTGTAATTGTTACACGCACATTGAAAAAGCATGTGCAAAAGCGACGCGAATAACGGTGGCTCTATCCAGGATGATGGCTAATATTGGAAGACCAAGCCAGGGCAAGCGAGCACTCTTGGCTAAAGTGAGTCAATCGGTGCTAACGTATGCCGCGCCAATATGAGGACCAGCAATGCAAAATAAGACATACGCGAAGAAAGCAAGATCTCTGACTCGATTAAACGCAATAAGAGTTATATGTGGATTCCGCACGGTGTCACACGAGGCGGCTGGGGTCATAGCGGGCATCATACCACTGGATATAATGGCGTTAGAGCTCAAAAGAGTCTACGAAAAATCAAGAAGCGTTAGGAGGCGTCTTACAACAGAGGAGCGAAATAAAGAAAGGGAGGAAAGTTTATGTGAGTGGCAGAGGCGCTGGGACATAGCAGAAAATGGAAGGTGGRCATATAAGCTAATCAGAAAGGTGAAAACATGGATGGAGAGGAAGAATGGTGATTCTCATTACTACCTGACGCAATTCCTGACCGGACACGGATGCTTTCGAGAGTACCTGTATAAATATGGTCACGATAACGAAACAGAATGTTCATTCTGCGGAAATGACAGCGAAAACGCAGACCATATTTTCTTTTACTGCCCAAAATTCGAAGCTGATAGAAAAGACATAGAAATCAGTATCAACGAACGTGTGACCCCTGAGAATATCGTGCACCACATGATAAAAAGCAAAATCGTGTGGAATAAAGTGAAGAATTGGTCCGCAATTGCCMTTCAAGAAGGTTTTGGTTTGAAGGGGCGTTTGTTGAATTCTAAATACAACTCTGCAAACCAATCCTTTACTCTTATACTATACATATATACATAACTTGTCCATGTACTATAAAACAGTACATTAGATCATACGATTATGACAAAAACGACAGTCTGAATAAATGCGTTAATAATATCGGTCACGAGTTTTTCTTTCTCTGCGCGAAAACTGTTACAATTAGCTCTAATTTTTTCACAGGCATATGAATATTTGTAAGTGTCTACATATGTACATATGTATTATGCTTCTATAGCTTGCGTGCATATGCCACAGAATTGGTGCGAATGTAGATATTATATAGAGATAATGGGAATATGCATATGTGAAGGTCATTCAGTTTTTTTTTTAAGAAATGAAAGGAATGACGTGCTTATATGACCACTTTTCAGTTCATTTGGCACATCTTTTTGTAATATTTAAAATAAATATAACTTTTTTGAAATAATTAAAAAATTAAAAAATAAAATCAAATTATTTTGTATTTAATTTTTCACGACTTTTTAAAAAAATTAACATTTTTACCATTTTTCTGAAAAAAAGGGTTCATATGATACAAAATAATCATGCATATGTGACGCAGAGAATGTTTCTTTCTTTTGTATGTTTTTTTTCAAAGTATTTCTCTTTATTCATTCTCGCATGAATTCAGTCGTTTGAGCCAGAGAACGTGCTCAATTCTGCTAAATAGCAGCGAGAATGGTGAAATTCCGTATCACAATCTTATAAGTTCTGTTAGCCGTCCAATCGAACATCATACAGAATTCAATTTGCACTTTCTCTATGTTTTAAGTTCTCTATCTCAGCAGCGACCTGTACGAACATTTTGAACGGCGTTTTTTCGCTCCTCCAGCTTTTTCTTCATTTTTCATCCCGTGTCGGAATTATCAACCGCTAATTATTATTATTTTCTAAAGTGAACAATAATGTGTACTAAATTATTTTATAAAGTGAACATTAAAATTGTACTAAAGTATTTTATAAAGTGAATATTAAAATTGTACACAAATCAAAATCAAACCGCAATATACATATATACACGCGTATGCACAGTGAAGCAAACTAATTTTTTCCATTTTTTTTTACTTTTTACAAGGCAAAACCTTGTGGTGATCGAAAAGGTGAGTACGTGCGAAAATATAAAAAAATTGCAGTGCACAGAAAAACCGGTTATTGAAAAGTACATTCATGTTGTTACTATTAGCTGTCGTTTGAGTCCCTGATATACTTGGAACTTCTGTATTTGGAAGCATATTAAAATTTAATGCAATGTCCTCGGATATAATGGGGAGGCTTTTTGATTTAAAAATCTTAAAATTTTAGGATATGGAAATTATCTATATTTACTACTCATCAAAAATAATAACTTCTTTTATTTACATAAGATAATGTGGTTCCGATTGGTAGGAATTTGGAATCAAATAATGCCTACACAAAAACAATTTAACTTTTTTTATTATATATATGTATTTTATATTTTATTTAACTTTTCCACTTTTCCACTTCTTCCTTTTAAATTTTATTTATTTTGACAATGTATGTTATATTTTCTTTTAAGTTGTAAAGATTATAATTTTTTAATGATAACTTGTGCTTATAAATAACTTGTTGAAAATTCTTTCTTTTGAATTAATGTATTTTTATTTAATTTTTTTTCTAATTTCATCTATTTTCGCAATATATATATGTACATATGTTAACTTTCCTTCAAAAAAAAATTATTTTTTTTTTTTTTTCGTAATTCAATAACTACTTACGGAGCCCCTATGAGAATTGTACGCATGAGGGATTTAGGTCCTTTTTCCAACGGTTCTCGAGTATTTCCACTTATTTTCCTTGTAGCCTTATACCAATATGCTCTTGATATTTGTTCTCCGTCCGATATACCTTCGAATTTTTGAACAGACGGCCCCTTGTGTGGTCCAAGGATTTAATTATTAACAAAGATATTATTTTGTCAGCACTTTTAGTTAATTAATTCAAATGAAAATTTTATTATGTATGTCAATAAAAAAAAAAAAAAATAAAGTACAATAAGAAAATAAATTTAATGATTTCTTGTTTTTGTTTTATTGGTATAAAGCAAATTATTTATTGTTGTTTTGCTGGTATCTTCTGGAAATGTTAAAAATGAAATGAAATGTTAAATGATTTGTTGTTGTTGTTTTATTGGTGTCTTCTGGGTTTTGGTGGGGGTTGATGTGACGACATAACTAGCGCAATCACCGAATTCCACAAATTAGCACCCCGAATCAGCTAATACGACCTATCCTATGAGAGCACAATGTGAATGTGGAGGGAATGTTTCGCTTCCTTTCTTAACCTCGACTTCAAACGGACGTCCTTTGGCTACCCAGAGGATACTTGGTCCAGGACCGCAAGACGTGAGCTGCTTGAGCCATGTTCAAGAAGATCTTTTCTAGTCACTTCCAGGTGAATGGCAATCAGAGAATTTTCCTCACCTGGACTAAATTTGGATATTTTTGAAGGGAATAGTTGTAAATATCCATACTGTATTAAAAACTTTCACAGATATAAAACGTTTTTCATATTTATCAAAAAAAAAAAAATAAATAAATAAATAAAAAATATACTAAGCTAAGCTAAGAAAAAACAAGTTATAATTGTTATCATACTTAATTCACAAAATGGTTAAGTTATTTTCTACAAAACAACAAATAACTACGTAAGATACAATGACGATATGGGACATTACCATACTTTCTTAAGTTTAGCTTAAATTTTCGATAAATTTTCTTTGGCGTTACGATTTACTTCAAGATTACGAATTTAAGAACGACTACAACTCGGAAACAATCAAAATGACAACGATAATGAACTACACTGTTTTTATTTTAAATTATTATTTTATTCCCTAAACCTTTTTTGGAGGACGGAAACGTCTGGGATCCGCCACGTAAAATATCAATACCGAGACAAAGAAGAAAACAGCCTCGGTTGATCAGCCCTTGTGGTTTTACTGCAGTGGCCATATAAACGGGCCCAAATTCGGTGTGGCATTCATGGTGGCAGAGAAAATTCGTCGCGAGTCCCGTCATTCACACCGATGAACGAACGTTTGGCCACAATCCGCATCACACCGAAGTTCTTCAATAAATCGATGATTTGAGCCCACGTTCTGAAGGAAGAGAAGGACGTTGTGACTAAAGATGTCTCCTATGCGCTCTTGAAGAGCCTATGAGCACTTCCACCTTCACAATGTCAAAAACATGGACAAAAAAGGCTTCTCCCCAAAAGGAAAGCAAATGGGGCTGGAAGTGAACGAGAGCAAGACGAAATACTACCTAGCATCTAACAAACAGTCGTCGCACTCGCGACTAGGCATTCACGACACTGTTGGCAGTCATAACTTCGAAGTCGTAGATAACTTGGTTTATCTGTGAACCAGCATTAACAACAACAACAACTTCAGCCTCGAAATCTATCGCATAATATCTCTTGTCAACAGGTTCTAGTTCGGACTGCGTAGGCAATTGAGAAGTAAAGTCCTCTTTCGACGATCAATGACCAAATTCTACAATCTACACATCCCCGTCCTGATTTATAGTGCAGAGACATGGAATTGATAACATGTGATGAGTCCGCTTTACGATTTTTCGAGAGAAAGAAATAATACTGGAAAATACCGCAGTCGATGAGCTGAACGAGAAAGACGACGACATTGACATAGTTCAGCGAATTATGAGACAGCGGCTACGCTGGCTAGGTAATGCCGTCCGAATGGATAAAAACACTCTAGACATGAGAGTATTCGGCGCACTATCCTTCGGGAGATGCAGAGGAAAAGGAAGCCAGGCGGAATGTCCAATTGGCGCCATAAAGCGAAAATAAAGAACCGCTAGCGTGTTGTTTAAACCCGGCAATAATCGCGTAAGGGGTGCTTACGCCAATAAAGAAGAAAAAGAAGACGTGTAAGTTATCGGGCTTTTTGCTAGAGCTCCGAAAAAAAGTGGTTTTATTTTAATTGGGTCCATATGACCTTCTTTATTAAACTTTAAATTGCAACTGACTTACATATTCTTTCTTAAGCTAAAAGTAACCTTAATCTACCTGTCCCGTAACTTGCAGTTCYGTGGAATTGCACCTTTGCGGSTCGTGGCGGATGTTCGCTTCCTGTTGTTGACGAAAATATTACTGTCAGCTATAACTTTATTTCTGATTGCGAAATATTAGCTCAGCTATATTTGTTATTAAAATATTAGCGTCAGCTATAATTATGAATATGTTTCGTGTTAACTTATAGTATGTATACTACGCTAAGAAACATTCAAAAATATAATTCAGTGGTAATTACACCTACAYACATGCATGCATACGATATGTTTTGTTCATATTTTGTAGATATTTGTGAATACTTACGTTTTTGATTAAATACGCTTTTTGGGTGTGGGAAAACTCCGACTCCGTCCATCTGCAATCTAATTACCTATTCAGTTTTAAAATTTACTCAAATACACTCGCGAACTTCACATAGTCTGATAAGATAATAAAAATAATTGTACAATCTTTGTCCGGAAAGTAATAGGACTGATTTTCTTCCGCTGCGACTATACTTCGGAGTGTGAGTTATGTATGTGTACACTATCATCCCAACCAGACACCACACAACTAAATATTGTAAATTGGACAAAATAAAAGACTAAAAAAAAAAAAACAAGTAAACAGAAAATAAGATAACAAGTAGAGATAAAGAACATAATGCAAATGCATACAAAAATTTTTTGGTCCTTATGTTTGACTGTAATGATAACCCAGACATTATCGGTTAAACCACACAATCATGTTTGTTTGCATTCAATAGAAAATAAGATTACATTTAAGAAATATTGCATTTCATAAGAAAATAAAAAAAAAAACAAAGAAATAGATTAAGAAAATTATAATCACTTTAGTAGTTATATAAGCAGAACATAATTTGAAAAAGACAGAGAATAAAATATAATGTCACAGAAGTAACATCGTCGGCATTTTTATTTATTCCTCCGCTCGAACAACTAAAACTGGCGCAGTCGGTAAAAACAAACTGCAAAGTTTAGCGATACTAAAAACTGAAGTTTTTTAAGTTTCGTAAACTTTAGCAACGGGAAGCAAATCCTAAGATTAGCTCCCAYTTTAAAGATCTCTTATATATATATAAATATATAAGTCGATCGGCACAGATAGCCAAGTTTAAGAAACTAAAGTTTCTACACAAGTTATCTGGAACGTCGGAGAGCGACTCCGAGGATTACAATTTGTGAAGGCGAAGAATAGCTTCATTCCGCCCATCAACATTACCAGGAAAAGTGGGATTAAAAATTAATGCCCCACACACAGAAGACGCAGAGAGAGAGCGAAGAGCACAAAGCAACAACAACAAGATCAGTTGTATTAAAAGAAGATACATCAGCAATAAATCGAGGCGAGCAGCAACCACTTCAGATGACAGGATCACAAATTTTGAAGGAAGCTTCAAGAATCATGGACTTTGGCGGCAGAGATTTATCATCGTTCATCAGTGAAGTTGAGATGACCCTTCCTTTATTCAACCCCAACCCATCAATGTTGGAATTTGCAACGCAGCGACACGTCAAAACAAAAATTAAAGGAGAAGCAGCAAGTGTCATCCGGCCTTTGGGACCTACACCAACATGGCAGCAAATGAGGGAAGAACTCATAAAGAATTTTGGAGTAAAGGAGTCGTACCACACCCTTTACAATCAGGCGATTGTACTACAAAACTATAACGTAAGTCAATATTTTCAAAATTTAAAAGATATTTTAGAYAAACTAAATTTAAAACATGAATTCGATAGGATAAACCCTATAGAATTTTCTCCAATTAACAACGAAAGTTTAATTCTAAAGACATTTTTAAATGGGATACACCCCAACTTAAGCAGTGTAGTGATTAGTAGAAATATAAGCACCATTGGAGAGGCTTTTAGTGTTTTTCAAGAGACAGGTTTGCTAACACAATTTGATAAAAGACAAAACAATTATCAAAGAAATCATAATAGAAATTTTTCAAATTGAAATCCTTTGGCTCACAATTTTGGCAATTTCAATAATAAACAGTATATGCAAAATTCCAATAATATTAAATTTGGACCAACTCAGCAGAGAGAATTTCGTAACAATTCTAACCAAAATGACAATTATCAAAAATTTAACTTTGGACAAAGTAGACAAAATAATTCTGAGCAATTTAGCTTTGGACAAAATAGGCAAAATAATTCTCAATAAGCTAGAAGATATAATTCAGTCCAAAGGAGACAAAACCTCCCCGAACCGATGGAAATAAAACACGTTCAAAAACAAGCTAATTTTCGGTTGTCAGCCCAAAACAATCGTTACCGATAATAGAAGTGACCATAAAAAATTCAAAAATGAAATGTCTTATTGACACAGGGTCTACAACATCATTATTGAAATATAATGTGTTAAAAGATTATGAATGCATTGAGCTTGATAAACCAATACACTTTAGCACCATTAAGGAAAATTTTTCCCTAAATAAAGAGTTAGTCACCCCAACCCCAAACGAATTCAATGAAAAAGTTATGTACATTGGAAACTAATCAACATAAAAAATAATAACTTTGATGCTATAATAGGACAGAATATTTTAAAACCTATTAAAGCAATAATTAATTTAGAAAAGGAGTATGTAGAAATAAACGGCAACAAAATTAAATTTATAAACCCATTACAATTACTAAGATATTAATATACTTACAGAATGTAAAGAGAACTTGCTAGATATCTTATCAAATAATGANAAATTAAATTTATAAACCCATTACAATTACTAAGATATTAATATACTTACAGAATGTAAAGAGAACTTGCTAGATATCTTATCAAATAATGACATGAATGAAGAAGAAAAGCAAAAATTAGAATACATTCTAAAAGCAAATAGCTATTTATTTTTCCAAGAAGGTAAAAACCTTTCTCATACTCATGAAATTCAGTTACAAAAATAAGTAGACCAACTTATAATAAAATTTATAGATATCCCCATATTCAGGAAGAAGAAATTATTGACAGATGAACGAGATGTTGCGCCAAGGTATAATTAAAGAAAGTAATTCCTCGTACAACTCGCCTCTTTTAATTGTATCGAAAAACCAAGACAATTCAAGGAAGAAAAAATGGAGAACAGTTATTGACTACAGGAAGCTAAACGAAGTCACTRTAGATGACAAATTTCCAATACCCCATATAGAAACAATACTCAGCAAACTTGGAAAAGCTCAGTATTTTACAACAATAGATCTTGCAAAAGGCTTTCATCAAGTATTAATAAAAGAAGAAGATAGACCAAAAACAGCTTCCTCTACACCCCAAGGACACTTTGAATTTATAAGAATGCCTTTCAGACTAAAGAATGCACCAGCAACTTTCCAACGTTTAATGAATTCAGTTCTTAGGGAATATATCAACAAGATATTTGTAGTTTATTTAGACATCTTAATTTTTAGTGTTCAAGTATTGAAGAACATACCCAAAATATCAACAAAATATTTTCAGCATTAAGAAAACATAATTTAAAGATTCAGGTAGATAAATGCAAATTTTTCGCGAAAACAACTGAATTTATAGGTCACAACAGAAGGGATACAACCAAATTAAAGCAAATTTGAAAACATACAAAAACTAAAGATGCCTAGTACATCGAAGCAAATTAAATCATTCCTAGGTATAACAGGTTATTATAGAAAATTTGTAAGACATTACGCTAAAGTAGCACATGGTTTAACAAAATATTTAAAAAAGGATATTAAAATAAACACTCGCGATCCTCAGTACATATCATCCTTTGAAAAACTTAAAAATCTATTAGTAAGCCCACCAATATTGAAATATCCATGACTTTAACAAAAAATTTGGTATTTAAACTGATGCAAGTGACTTTGCACTTGGCGCAGTATTAACCCAGGACAGTCGTCCTATAAGCTATGCTAGTCGAACACTTAACAAACACGAAAGAAGTTATTCCACTACAGAAAAATAACTACTAGCTATTGTCTGGGCAGTGACATATTATAGACCATACATTTACGGCAGAGCATTTGATCTCTTACCCGATCACCAACCACTTAAGAGGCTCCAAATAAAAAACAAGGGAAAATACATTAAACCAAGTGTTCATACCAAATGAACACATCCCTGCATTGTCCTCCTAACTCGTCTAAATACGAAT
>NW_017537130.1:79366-86895 GCF_001853355.1 Bactrocera latifrons
AATTTACTTATATTTAGATTTATATTTGTAAATAACCCCTCAATTATATACCCACACGATTGTATTTACTAACCCACACACATATATCTATTATAAATATTTACTCAAATATACAAGCGTGAATTGTTATCCAGATTTCTAATAGTTTTTATTTTATTTGGCACACCGGCACACTCACGTCGATCACCCCGACACCAAGATTGCAAAGATGGTTAATTAAACTAAGTGAATAAAATATTAACATAAATTACGTGAAAGGAAAGGAAAATAACGTAGCCGATTTTCTAGGTTGAACAGATAGTAACATAGGCGAGATTCATTCATTGGAAGAAAACAACATAAGCACAAATGCTACAATCCACTCTCAAGAGGAGGAACTAAATGATCATTTTCCAATTTTACATACTATTGTAAATCGCTTCAATACACAAATCATTTTAACAAAAACGAAAATTATGGAATCTGAAGAACTAGGCAACACGAAGTAAATTTTTATTAGCGCAAAAGATATAAAAAATAATAATTTTCTTATTTAACCGATAATCAGTACAATATAGTTTAGCAAAAGCTTATTCAAATATTTAATAGACAGGTAAAGTTTTTTAGATGTGAATTCCATGCTAAATATATGAAAAATGAAGAACAAGTTTATAGACAAATTGCTCAATATCATAAAAATGAAACAGGCCATGCAAGTATTAATGAAAATTATGAAAAATTTAAAAAACTAATATTCTGGAAAAATTTTAAAGTTTTGATTCAAAAATATATAAATAATTGCGATGTTTGCAATAGAGCAAAATATAATAGAAAACTTTTAAAACCATTCATTTATATCTGATGGTGTTTTAAACTTCAATATATAAAATTATGCGCCTTAAAATATAAAGGAAATTTGTTAATGTTCTTGGTCAAAATCCCAAAAGAATTTCAATCGGTACAATTAAAAAGTATTATTCCTATACTAAATACAGCAGGCAAAGAAATAACAGCAGAAATTGAAAATGTTTTTAAATACAAAAATGTCACTTATAAATTCGAAGAAGCTAAAACACTCAATGARCTACAAATTTCTAAACATTACATCTACTTATTAAATTGTGAACTTATCAAAAATAGCATTACAGAAATTTTTCAAATTGATGAAGAAACTATTTTAATAAAATATGCAAATGGCATAGAACTAAACCAGAACTGCGACAACAGAAAAATTAAGTCGAAAAACACTACATTGATTCATTATAATAACTGCACAATTAAGATCCTATACCAAACATTCTCAAATACTAAAATATCATACAATCAAATATTTTATTATCCAAACTATGATACTCACAATTTCATTAACAAAATTACAATTAACGACCTTGTATTTAAAAACGAAGAAACGACAAAAATATCTTTCATATTGGAATATCAATTTTAAGTTTTATTGTGATCATAATAATAATTTTAATATCTTGTAAAATTAAAAAAAAAAAAGAAAAACAATACTATTCAAACTCAGGAGAGTTTTCCATTAAGGGAGGGAGGAGTTATATGTACACTATCATCCCAACCAGACACCACACAACAAAATATTGTAAATTGGACCAAATAAAAGATTAAAGAAAAACAAGTAAACATTACAAAAAATAAGATAACAAGTAGAGATAAAGAACCTAATGCAAATGCATGCAAAAATGTTTTGGTCCTTATGTTTGACTGTAATGATAACCCAGACATTATCGGGTAAACCACACAATCATGTTTGTTTGCATTCAATAGAAAATAAGATTACATTTAACAAATATTGTGTTTCATAAGAAAAAAAAAAACAAAGAAATATATTAAGAAAATTGTAATCGCTTTAGTAGTTATATAAGCAGAGCATAATTTGAAGACAGAGAATAAAATATAATGTCACAGAAGGAACATCGTCGGCATTTTTATTTACTCCTCCGCTCGAACAACTAAAACTTGTGCGCGTACGGACTGGATTCAGTATAGGGCGTTGTTAGCTAACGAACGAGCGGTCAGTTGTCTCCGAGCACCTGGAGAGTCAGGACAAACATTTTCGCTCGACGTATTCCGGTGGTGCAAGCCGAAAATGCTGCGTTCATTAGAGTAAAGGTGCGCGAATAGATTATTTTTGAAACTCGGTGAATATGCGGCAGAAGCGTTTGATATGATAAAGTAAGCTTTCTCAGATGTTTGTTTAACAAGAAGTGGTGAGTTTCGGTGGCATCAGGCGTTTTTGGAACAAACAACAAAAAATTTGACTTGAGATTTCTAGGGAGAAATACATAAATTACTTTAAATGAAAGCAAGTATGGCTAAGGAAGGATGTAAGAATACATTTCATACTCTTGCAACTTGCACAGATCAAAGTTGGCTTATTATATTACGAAAGCATTACATGTAGTATAATACCTCTAACTTCAGATATATTCGGTATTAAACTAGAGTATACCCAGTATTATACTATTTTACTAAAAGTGTTTTCTTTTCTCGACAAAAATGTTGCCTCATTATAAAAGAATTATACGTGCAGTTTTTTTTCAGTGTATGTCGTGAATTAGTAATGGTAATTTTTTTCCCCCCAATATGAAGTATTCGTCGTTCACATATTTTGTTTGTATATAATGTTTAACATTATTTCATTTGTTTCATTTGAATTACCGTTAATTGAAAATGTCATTGCGATTTCTATTTTTCATAGAAAATAATTATGTGTGCAAATTCATCTATTTATGCTCTGGTAGCTGAACAGACAAATAATAAAGATTGTTTTTTTAACTAAAGTGAAAAATTGGAAAATTAGTAAGTTATAARTATTAAATATAGTGCGTAGAAAAATAATTTATTATTTTGGAATATTTATATGTATGTATAGTTGAAAATGCCACGTGGTACAAAACTATCGGATGAAGAGCGGGGTAGGATAATTGGAATGCACAAAGCCGGCATAAGCATTGGACGAATTGCTGTGTGAGTGAACGGATATCGTAATACAGTTTCAAATAATTTGAAAAATCTTCAAAATTCTGGTGTCATAAAGCGTACTGGTCGGTTACCACCAGTTGATAAGCGGATCAATGAGAGATACACGACATCCTATCACTATAAGCGAAACTATAACAGGGGATCTTTAATGGTATGAACTGCCTTTAGTTTTAAAGGCAAATCATATGTGATTTTTAACTACTAAAGTGAATTCGGAAGTATTCATTGATCTACCTGATAGTGGGCTCATTCCTTTTGCTGAGTATTTTCATGACAACAATTGGATATTTCAGCAAGACAACGCACCTATTCATGTGTTTCGCGTTACGAAAGCATTATTTCAGTCCTGGAATATCCAATTATGGGATTAGCCAGCTTTGAGTCCTGACCTTAACCCCATAGAGGACCTTTGGTGTATACTTACTGCTAAAGTATATACAAATGCCAAGCAGTATGATACTATTAAGCAGTTAAAAAGTGCCATTGTGTCAGAGTGAGAGAAAATTGAGCTAACTACTCTGCAAAACTTAGTAGGCTAAATGCCACGAAGACTGTGCATGGGAAAACTGTAAAAGGATAATACTATTACGTACTAAAAATATTTAAAACATCAATTGCTTAAAGTTTTTTTATATATGCGTGTTAAAATAACATTGGATATAAATTTTAAGAGATTTCTATTTTGCACATATAATTATTTACTATATAATTAAAGTAATATACTTTTTTTTTATTGAATATATAATTAGAATTTCGTTTTTATTTAATACATTTTATAAAGCCATAAATAAAGCTGTAAGCCATCAAAATATATTTTGTGTTTTTGATTATGTACGACATAATAAATTTTTTAAACTGTAATATAACGCTATATTATAATTTAACACAACAAACCATAAATGATAATACACGGGACAACTGATACTCTTATATTTTGAGACGATAGAAAATGCTGCACTTTTGCCTGTTTAGAAGGCAATACTTTGAGAAAAGAACACACAATACACAGCATTATAACTGAGATTGTGAGAAAAGAGACCGCTATAAGATATCTTACATTGCTCTATTGCCCTAAATATACAGCATAAAGCCAACCGGAAATTTGAGAATCTTATATATGCATTAGTACATATTATTTGGGGGCTAGGGCACGTTTTTATAAAATTTCAAGAATTTCATTGATATCCCAAACTGTTTTTGTTTTATAAACTTTTGTAATGCTCTTATTGCAAAACCCGCTCTTAAAGTTGAGACCACTGGCTCCAAATTTTAATAATTTCGACTCATTTTTGGACCGTATATTTTTTCATAATGAAAAGGCAAACTTTACCAAAAAAAATTTCAAAAGAGCGGGAAAAATATGGCGTAGTTTGCTGTCCCTATTGATTTACTTTTATSGTGGCTTATTGAAAAACCCTATACTTTCAATATCAATAAGATAACTCAGATATTGATTAACATTTCCAGAATAGTGGCAGCCGAAAGTTTTAAAAATTTTATATTAAGTATAAAGGAACTCTTATTTAATAAAATCCAGAAGCTGTTTTTTGTGACTCTTTGAGCCTCGATAAAAGTTCTTTCCTTTCGCTCATGAGTTTTGACGGAAAACCACATCGTCCGACGTAGAGAGCAACTGCCGCGAGGAAAGCCTTCTTTGGGTCCAGGTGCACTGATTTAGTTGTAAAACAGACAAAGAAAGCCGCGTGGTCTTTCATGTGTAATAGTCGAAAGCAGAGCAAAGTTGCAGCGTTCCGGTAAAATAATCTACGTCCTTATCTTCTATTGCATAGTGCAGATCTTGCACATAAAAATGCAAATGTGGCTAGTTGTGAATAATCTAGTATAATTATGGCGTAGGGTTCGTTACCGTTGGGTTGGCGAGCGGACCATTATCACGAAGCAGACGTTTTGCAGAAATGGATTTAGTACTATGATTAAGTTCTTTTTATCAATCGGCATCGATGATCTTAGTAGTCACATCTCGCACTGGCGCTGTTGAGTATAAGTGCTAAGAGCGACTTTTGCTTTTGTTTGTTTAGGTTCTTCCTTACCTTTAAATCTGAATCGCTCTATGAAATTGAGAATGTAATGACGTCGACTGTCTGTCCGTCCCACTAAGGGAAATCTATTTGTGAGCTCGATTGGATACAACCTCTACTATGCGATGTTATGTATGCGGTCAGACTTCAAAAGATTTTAATAAATTAAAAAAAGGTGTCATAAATCAAGAGGCTTTAAAGTTTGGCCTCTCAGTACTCCATGCCCAAATACGGTTTTCTGAGTTGTTTTTGGACTTAGCATATAAAGAACCCATAAAGAATTGGCAAGCCCGTACAGCAGAAGACAAAAAGATTATTAAGGAAGCAAAAGAGACAATACAAAAATGTTTTAAAGATGWAATGGGTCTACTGGTTGATGTTCCTAAACCTGATTTTGGAAACAGTAATGACGGGAATACATCTAGGAGATTTTTCGAAAATGCGGAATGCTCTTCTCGCATCTCCGGCATCAACATCGAAGTAATCAAAAGAWTTAAAGTTATTCTTGAAATAATATCAAGTGGTCATGAGATTGATCCTCAAAAATTCGATGATTATGCCCAAGACACGGCAAAATTGTATGTGGAAATGTACGGTTGGTATCCAATGTCGCCAACTGTTCACAAAATCCTGATACACGGAGCGCAGGTGCTGCAAGAGGGAATTCTTCCAATTGGACAATTATCCGGGGAGGCTGCTGAGGCCCGAAATAAACATATCAGGAAACTGTTTTCGAG
Source organism: Bactrocera latifrons (assembly GCF_001853355.1). Lineage (NCBI taxonomy): Eukaryota > Metazoa > Arthropoda > Insecta > Diptera > Tephritidae > Bactrocera > Bactrocera latifrons. The sequence goes on from NW_017537130.1 coordinate 85,128, forward strand.
GATCGAGTGTAACAGAGACGTTTTGAACAGACTGCTTTTAACGTCCGATCCACTCATCAGCTACAATCGTCCAAAGAATAAGAAGAAACTCGTGCCATTTTCCGAGGAAGCAAAATCAATTTTAACTGCAGCAACACCTAATCTCAATAGGTCAGACGAGAATACTGTCGAGGAAGAGGATTCTGATGTAATCAGCGAAGTAGATTATCCTGAAACCGATTAATTTTTTTTTAAATTATATTATTTTATTTTATTTTCAGTTATTTTTTTTCTATTCTAATCATGTATTTTTATTAGTAAATGCTATATATTGATTCAATATTGTTTTTTATTACATTTAAAGATAATATAGGTCCCTAAATAATTATGACCGGTGTTTTGCATCAAATACCCCTTAGTGCGTCCGTGCAAAGTATTACTTGAGCAAAAATTTAAATATCTTAATGAAACTCGGACCACCATCTCCATGAACCAGAAACATATAAAGTGCCATAACTAAGCGCTAAATTAAGATATAAAGCTGTAATTTGGTACAGAGCATATGAAAGTGGCACGTGTAGGAAACATTTTTTTTTTTTTTTGAAAAAGTGGGCATGGCCCAGGCCTCTAACAAGTTTAATAAACATATCCCCTAAGCCTCTTAAGCTTCAACAACCAAATGTGCTGAGTACAAATCTTAACTTAATCTTAAGAACTTCTACCGACATAAAATGGATGGAATCGGAAGATAATCCCACTCACTCCCCATAAAACGTTACTGTTAAAGACTAATAAAAGCGCGATAAATGCGAGAGAGCCGGTGTGAAAATTTAAGGTAGCACTGCCTACTTTTTGGTGAAATCACATATCTCGGGACCCGACTAACCGATTTCGACAAAATTTAGTACGTAACATACTTCTTACATTCTTATGTTACATTGTTAAAATGGACGAAATCGGACAGCAACCACGAATACTTCCCATATAATACCATTTGATTCCTTTACTTTCCATTGGATAAATCAAGAAGCAAGCAAGAAGCAAATATACAAACTTTGCACGAATAATGTGTGCCACCTTATGACCAAAAAAGTACAAGGAAAAGTGTTCAATCCCCTAGGCATCGAATATGTGGACCTCTCTACTTATAGTAGACTTTTGATAGAAAATGTCGGCCAATATGTGATATATTATCGGTTTGAAATGAATGATGCTTGGTGATTAAAACAATTTCTTTTAAATTGCAATTAAATTAACTAGAATTAATTGTATAATCAATTGACCAATCGACTAAAAAAATAATTTATAGTAGTCTACCATTCATAACACCGAGCTTTCCCTTGAACGTATTGAACTATTCAAAATATACATACAGTTTGTCAAGTAATTCTTTGCAAAATGGAAAACATCATTGAAATAAACTTTCAAGTTTATTTTTCTTTAGAAAAAATGGATTTATTTCAGTTTTTTCTTTTAAATTATAATAAGAGAGATTATTAGCTACACTTTTCAGCATAAAACATAATAAGAAAACAACAAAAATAAGAAGTGTGTAAATATTAGGCTGTCAATTAATTCTTTGCAAAATGTAAATATTGGTTAAACTTGTAAAGAAAACTTATAAATTATAACATTTATGGTTCTAATAGTGGGTGTGGCGTCCCTTGGCATCCAAGACTGCRTTCAGGCGACGAGGCATGGAATGTATAAGACCATTTATGTCGTAATACTCCGGTATTTTCTTCCATTCCTCTGTAATTGCTTTTATTAAGGCGTTTTTATTTGTTGG
>NW_017537130.1:88515-104195 GCF_001853355.1 Bactrocera latifrons
ACTTCAAAACGTTAACATTACTATCTTCAAAATATTTTTAAACCAGTCTGGAGGTATGTTTTGGGTCATTATCTTTCTGATATACCCAACGTAATGGTAAGTTTTCTTCAGYATTGGGTATTATGACATTTTTAATTATTTCCTTGTACTCCGACGCTGTCAATTTATTAGTTGTAAGGTATATAGGACCTACTCCATACCAAGAAAAACATCCCCACACCATGACGTTTCCACCTCCATGCTTCACAGATTTTTTTGTTTTTTATGAATCGAACGTGAAACTCCTTTCCTTTTGGACGAATTTACTTTCGTTTCATTGCTCCATAAGATGTTTTTCCACTTTTTTGTTCCATCAGGTCCTGACCAATCTAAATGACTTCTTGTAAAATTTAACTTCATATCTAAATTTTTTGATCGCATTAATGGAACTTTCCTGGCTATACGTCTTGGTAGCTTGGCCTTTTGCAAACGCCTGCGAACACTTTGGGCTCTTACTACATTTCCAAATTCTGCTGATATCACCTTCGACGACTTGAATGGGTCCTTTTTACAAAGAGTTACAATGTGGCCATCAAGAACTGTACTGGTTTTTTTGTGGCCTTCCACAAGTCTCCCTACTAGATTTTTGCTCTAAAGCATTTTTTAATTATGAGACCTTTCCATTAATTTTCCAATTTCCCGAAGCCATTTTCCTTATTTTCTGAGGTTTGAAACCAGCCGGGCTTCTTCAACAGTGCAATGTGACTTCCGACCCATCTGATTAAAAAATAATTTAATGCTGCAGATACATTTTGAGCTTTAATGAAAGAAAACTTACCAATTCAGATAAAAAAACTTGAAAAACTGGATAAAATTAATTTTTTTTTCACAAAAAGCTAAGTTCACTATGTGTAACTATTATATTGAGCATTTTTTTTCTGAGAATTCACGCAAAACTGACACACGCATTAATTTGGGGGATCATATGTTTTATTCTCTTAGAAAGGGCGATGCCATATTATCTTAATTAAACTTACAGCATAACTTGTCGCATACAGCCCATAAAAAGTTTTTTAAACTGTTGAGAGTACTAAGTTTTATCGTGACACTATTATTTTGAGCAGGTATGTACATTCTTATTACAATACAATACGTTAATATTAATATTTTTATAAAATAAATCAAAAATGCTTACAATATTTAGGGAAAATGTATCTAATACTCAGTAGTAATAATAATAAGCAGCTTCTTTGTTTTTTTCACGTACATACAGACATATGCATTACATATATTATAATAACATAATATGAACATATCATAAAATAAAAACAATACAAAAGAAGACGGCTGAGTTTAATATTATGTATGCAATTACTTTTAACAAATTTTATTTTTGGTCTTTCGACTTGGGTGTAGTAGTAATAATAATAAGCAAGTTCTTTGTTTTATTTCACGTACATACAGACATATGTATATATACATACATTCTTATTTCAATACAATGCGTTAATATCAATATTTTCATAAAATAAATAAAAAATGTTTACAGCATTTAGGGAAAATGTACCTATTTCTCAATAGTTATAATAATAAGCAGCTTCTTTGTTTTCTTTCACGTACATAGTGACATATGTACATGTACATTTTTATTTCAATACAATACGTTAATATCAATATTTTTATAAAATAAATCAAAAATGCTTACAGCATTTAGGGACAATTTACCTAATCCTCATAGAAATTGTATCCATGAAATTTTGAGTATACTCGTTTGCCACGACAATGATTTGAGGCGCATAAAAATGGAATTACGTAATCTTCAAGATGAATTTAAAGAGTATGTGGATAAAATAAATTTTGGGTTTCTGAGAGAAAACAAAAATAGATGTGAAGGATCTGAGAAAATTATACTTTTAACTCGGAAAATTACTACAATGCACGAAGTAAACGAATGTTTTTCAAAGAAAATCGAAGCACTTAAGAAAAACAGTGAAGAAATTATTAGTAATGCACGTCAATGCATTGCAGGTTTAAATTCCGAAAAATGCAAATTCAGGCAGTTTCATGAAAAAAGCATTGATTACTTAAAACGATATGCCATAAAATCGGATGATACAACTGTCATAAATAATTGTGAAAAGGATATTTGCGAAATGCATAAACTTTTTGTCAAAGAAGTTTCTTTGATAAAGAAATGTGAAGCAGAGCTGGAGTCATTTTTTCAAATATGTATTTTACAAAATGCAACCAGTTGTTGCTGTTTCAAAGATTATAATTGGCTACCACAAGGTATGCATGGTGAAGTTTTCTATTTTTAGTACATTTTTTGTATCTGTATATCTTATAATGAAGGTAAAACCCTCCACACAGTTGATGGCCTCGTTGAAGAAATAAAATGCCTAATGGGCACAATATTAAGTAAAGCGTTTGCTCAGTTTTATGTTCATCATTCAGCAGAAATTAAATCATTTTTAGCGTCATATCTTATGAACATTGAACACAATGAAGAAGTACTTCAAGAAAAATTAAATATTTTTGGCAACTTAACTTGAATTTAATTAAAATTGTTTATCCATAATTATATTAATCTAACTGTACATTTGTGTTTTGTTTGCACACCATATATTGACCTAAAAGCTACAGGTATTACGCCTTCAAATCATTTCTACAAAAATTGTTTATATTGTAGTTTGTCGCACAAAAGATGGGACATACGAGTATTATATATAAAAAATTATCTGAACTGAATATTGTTTAATAAAAATAATGTAAATGTAGAAACATTTCGATTCATATAGTATATGATAGCTGAAATTACTTGTCCTTGAAGTTGAAGGTCATTTCAAAAATAAAATGATTCAAGTAAGTTTTGAGATATCTCGTTGGAACTTCATACACATTTTCCTTGTATCCAAGCGTGGTTCGTATTGCTGGTAGGCATATTCGAAATATTGTCACGCCTACAATATATTATATATTAAGCGAAAACTTATAAAGTGCTATAACCAAGCTCAAAATGAAGATATTAAACCAGAATTTGGTACAAGCGAACACAGATGTAAATGACATTTTTTTTTAAATTAATATTTTTAATATAAATTTCACACAAATCTCTAAAGCTAGTAACCACGTCCACACTTCATATAACGGTTATGTGTAAAATTACTAAATCAGATCTTTACTACCATTAGATCTTGTATGGCTTATGCTGTGACAGTCTTACCTCTGCCTAGAGTTTTGTGGTCGCCCCCCCACATAATTAATACTAAAATTGTTACTAATAATAAACTCAAGAAGACACTCAACTTAATACGAAGAGACCCCATTCCATTTGGTACGCGTTGACATCAATAATACTAAAATTGTTACTAATAATAAACTCAAGAAGAGACTCACCTTAATACGAAGAGATCCCGTTCCATTTGGTACGCGTTAACATCATCCCATTATATAAGAGGGAACTTATTCCTCCTGCAGTACCCTATTAATTGTGGAATCGCTTGGGGTTTTGGTGGAGCTGTCTCCCGTGGGAAAAAGGCTGAGGCATGAATTCCTTGCCTTTTACCTACATCGCGACCAGGTTCTGCGCCAGAAACCCTAAAATGCAAAAGAAATCAATATCATTTGTAACCACGTCTCTCAAACGGGAAATCCCCCGATAAAAAACTTGCCGGGGCGGCTGTTACGTGGTGTAGCAACCCAGGCAACTTCTATAAGAACATTGGTGTTCACAGGATGTATTCAATGTATATGATATGTACTCTTGTTTATCGYGTTCAGCTGGGATATAGTTGTACAATCTTGCCGATTTCAACCAATACTTATTAAATTAAATTTCATAACCTAAAATCAGTTGAAAAAAGTTTTTTAATCTCGAAAAATTCAATTTCACCAAAAATAAATCGCTGTCTTGAAACCATATTCTCTTGGCAAACATGTTCAGAAAGATCCGTAAAACATTTCCCACACACACAATTTTTGAGAACAAAAATCAACCCGCTCTAATGTACCCTCCTCCCTTATTTATGCAATAAAAACTATAGACTAAAGCAAGTTTTAAACTTTGTTGATATGGAAGTTACTATAGACCCTGAGCTTAATTTTAGTCTTCATATTAAGGGGGTATTCTACTCTAGAAAACAAATTTTGGACAGTTTTTTGAATTCTATTTAAAAAAAAAAAAACCAAAAAGATTTTTACTATCCATTTTTTTATGGTGTATTTTATTGATTTCTTAAGAATACAGAAAAAAATTGACAAGAAAATATTAAAAATTTAAATACTTAGAGGGGGGGAGGCAGGTGTAAAAAAAATGGCTCATCTTGGTGACATTGATAATGACTCTCCTGGTGGTCTGAAAAAAAAAAAATCAAAAGAAATTCTTAATCAGTAAGGACGCTGTTATAGTCCCTATTTCAGGGAACACGAAACATTTTTTTTTTTGAAAAATGGCGACTATCTGAAAATAAAAATCATTATTTACGTCTTTTTTTGGAATTCCTGAATTTTTTTAAAATATTAAAAACAAAGGATTAAGGATTATATAAAGATAAAGGATTATATAAAGAAGGTTCACACAAAATTTCAAGTACATCGGTTGTATAGAACTTGAGATAATGCCCGGAACCGTGTGGAAAAAAGAAGTTTCGAGAAAAACACGTTTAAAAAGTGAGTATACCTACCTACCGGGCTAGGTACTATGTCACTAAAGTACCTGTAGCTCTTAAAATAATTTTAACTTTTAAAAAGCCTTTGGAGGATAGGTTCTTAAGGGTCTAAACTTTAAATATATAAAAAAAAATCGAATTTTTCAAAATTCTAGAGTAGGATAGCCCCTTAATTGTTATGGTTTTGACCGAAAAGGTGCTTTTATCTTTATTAAACACTGCTTGTTTGGAATTTGGCTGTGTGGTATTTGGTTTTAGGTAAAACATCTATTCTGACTAGTTAGGTCCGTGCTAAAACAGTTTTTAATTTTCGTTTTCATTTCCGGGCTTAAGTCTTAATTCTATTTAATACTAGTCGTTGACACTTAGCAGTTTGTTTTTATACATGAAATCGTAACAATAATAACGTACGTTTAAATGTTAGCGTTGACCCCTTGTTTTCGTTGTCGGCCACTAGGGTGGGTCGATTCCGGACTTTTTTCGATTCTGGACTTCTAATAAAGCGGAAAAGTTGCCTTAGCACTTCCTGATTCCAATGCAACTTTTTGTTTTGAGATCGGATTGCATCTTCAACCCTAACTCCGGCCTTGAAATTTCGGAAATTCGCCTAAAATCGTGAAATTGTCTACCTAGCGCCTGAAATACGCATCTCATGGCAAAGTGCATAAAACTAARGTTATTTGTCACGTCATTTGCTACCGAAATGGTATGTAATCATGGCCGTAGTACGAACCGTTCCCGAGATACGAGCGAAAATGCGGCGTGCCACAGCGCAAGGTAAAAATTGTCGCAGCTCTCAGCTAACCTGTATTGGTCACCCAGAACCCACCGCGTGGAGGCGGCTGCTCTTCGGGTTCCTTCCAAGCCCGACCCAACCAGCCAACCAACCATATGTCAGGCTTGTTTTAGTCTGAATCTGTGCCATATTTATTGATAAAATCAGATTTTGTACTAAACTTTGGCACTTGTTGCCTAGATTTCAGTGTAGGGCGTATAAAACGATCACGAGATTGGGGGCCAATAACTTTAGAAGATGCCTCTGTCACCAGTTTGACGGTTCTCTCAACTGCCACGGTGTGAGAGGGGAATTCACTAAATTTCCATATCTTCGTTAGAAACTGAACAACGATCTGGTGGAACAGTCAAGGTAATAGCCTTCCAGTTAATCATATAGTAACAATTATTAGCTTTGAAATTCAGCTTTGGCACTTTATTACATTTAACCCTTATATTTATAGTGTCAGACTCTGTCTCTCTGGCTGCCAGAAGACGAAGAAGACCTCTATCCGTTCGTCAGTCATCATACTAAGGAGAATGTTTTCTGGAAGAGCAAAGAAATCATTCTGTTGAATGGATGAATCGACAACCTTGCGCAGTTTAGCAGGTAAGTATCTCGACTTTTAAATTGCAGCATAGAGATGGCGCGAGCCATCTTTGATTRAACTGTTGAATCTTATTGAGAACCACAAAGGTGAGTAAACTGTAAGTATGTACTTGGCCAAAATCTTTATTTCCTTTRTTGGTTTGTCAGTAGAAATGTATAATCTCAGAATTCTATTTGCACAGGTGAGCCATCGAGATTTGCACATGTTACCTGGATGCATCGACGCTAAATCTGAAGAACATTGACCGGAGATAACAGCTTCTGATATTTTATATAGATAAGCTTGGTCTGTGCTAAGTTGGGTCGGATTAATAACCTGAAGGTAATTGGCAGGATGGCAAACTTTCAAATTTGACAACAGGCAACTTCTCACAATCAGAGAGCAGTTTACCTATGTCGCCAGAGAATGTATTTRKWCTCTTTGAGACACCATCTATGTGTTCGAAAAGAGCACGAAATGGAAGTTCGTTGAAATGTAGAAGACAAACAACCCACTGTAATGGCCTACCTATTCTTTCTTCTAGTTTCCGGATGATTCCACCTTTCCAACCTGCGTTCGTGTTAGTGTCATCAGCACCGACAACTTCTAAATGTTCCACGTCAACTGAATTGTCTTGTAAATGTTGCCATATAGCTTGCTTCTCATCCTCAGCTGACCCGGAAGGAGAGGTGACTTGGCCAAAGTAATGACAACCAGGTTCCGCTATAAGAGAAATATGTTCCTCTTTGACAGTGTCGGGGTAGTACTTTTCACCTTCGCTGACTTGTGTAAGTGTATTTTCTTTGCGGCCGTCAAAATACAGCCCATATACAGAATCAATACTTTCAGTGTTTTGGAGCTTAGCTCCAACACTATTTTTTGCCCGACTAATCTTGCATTTGTCAGTGACAAAGCTAGCCTGATCCTCTGTTATCAAACCTGCTTTTTTGGCATCCAGAAAAGCAGATGAAACAATCAAGCCCGCTGCTCTATCACTTACTCCAAATCCTTGGGCAGCTAAAGCAGTGTGTTCTAATACTAGTGTGTTTTGTTTGGTTTTAGAGAATGGAAGAGAAAATTCATCATCAGCATCGTGTTTGGAAGAATCTATGTGCGACGCACCTACATTTTTGTCGTCTGTATGAGAGTCTGGCTGATCTGAATGGTCACGTGTTCTAGCTGATACTTTTGTGGTAAGTGTTGATGTTGAATGACGTTTTGAAAGCTTTTCTTTACGTGTATTTTTCTTTGAAATGCTTTTTGTTTCAGGTAGATCAACACTTTCAATGCGACCAATTCTTCTGGTTCTCTGGTCCAAGAGAAATGGTTGGAGTTCTGTGTTCTGTTGAGAGAATATAAGTGATAGAACTCGGCGAAATCAACGACAAGAGTGAAGGAACTCGATGAAAAAATATTTATGTGGAGACCAGTCCGAACGTGTCGTATGGCGCAGGGAAATGAATGTAAGTGATAGGACTCGGCCAAATAACCGACAAGAGTGAAGGAACTCGATAAAAAATATTTGTATGGAGACCTAACCGAACGTGTCCTTTGACGTAGGTGAATGAATGTGAGTGATAGCACTCGGCGAAATCAACGTCAAGAAGTGTGGAAGCAAGCCGATTTTCACCTTGAGATGTGGCGCGCCGCATTTTCGCTCGTATCTCGGGAACAGTTTCTCCTACGGCGATGATCACATATACCATTTCGGTAGCAAATGACGTGACAAATAACTTTTATTGTATACATTTTGCCATGACATGCATATTTTAGGCGCTAGGTAGACAATTTCACGATTTTAGGCGAATTTCTGAAATTTCAAGGCCGGATTTGGGGTTGAAGATGCAATCCGATCTCAAAACAAAAAGATGCATTGGAATCAGGAAGTGCTAAGGCAACTTTTCCGCTTTATTAGAAATCCCGAATCGAGAAAAGTCCGGAATCGACCCACCCTATCGACCACTAGTATTGGTAACAACTTGTCCTAGCACTTAATGAGAACATGTTTTTTGCAGTTTGTTTTTATGTGAGATTACAGGACCACTAAACTTTGTAGGTACTATATAAGACTTGCGGATGCTTAAGGGGTTAGGGGTAGTCAGAGGCACGAAAATATGACAATTTTCAGTATTTTTTGGCTATTAAATCGTGTTATTTTACAAATCTAGTAATATGGCATTATTATAGAATTGATTGATTATAGTTGACCCTGTTCCAAAAAAAGGTACTTGCGGTGACAAAAATTAGTCCTTGGAGATTCATCTAAAATCAATCGGACAAAAAAAATTAGTTTTATAAATAGATAATCCTGGGCCTGATCGATGGCGTCATCAGGAAATTTTTTTCTAAATTTTTGGGAAAAAGTCAACAGTTAATTGAGTTAAAACCGAAATTTTTGAAAAAAATAAAAATCCTTCGATCAGGGTCGAGTTTGTTATGTCTTCTAAGAGCAGTATAAATTGCATTAAAATCTACTGAGCGGTTTTCGAGTTACAGTTGTCACCAGTTCAAAAAACATAGTTTTGAAAAAACGCGTTTAAAGTTTCAAACTAGCGCTTTGAAGTGTACGCGCTCTGTTTGTTATTTGTCGAATAACTCAAAAACTATTTATCGGATCAACGCGAAATTTTTAGAAAATATTTTTAAGATATTACACTAAACGAAATGCAAAAAAAAATTGAAAATTCTGACTACCCCTAACCCCTTAAATAATTCAGTTCAGGCTAAAAACCTTTTGAATTCGCTGTTTTGTTCACAGTAGTGAAATACATGCTGATTTTCAAACAAATTTTGTGCAGAAAAGTTCAGGCTAAAACCTTTTTGGATTGGATTTAAAATGTTTCTTACTTGTTTCATAATAGTTAGGCTTTTCTTGCGCCAGCCAAAACCTTGAAGATTATATTTCAGTCAATTTTATTTATTTATTAAATAAATACATATATAAATAAAGTATATATGTATATATATACTTGCATGCGCATAATAGGCACATATTCGAACAAAGAAATATCTAAGTACCTACTACGTGGAAAGGTGTTAAGTGATTGTTGCCAGGATACAAGCGTCAATCGGATTATTTTGTTATTTTATTCCCAACAAAATGCGACAGTTTTTTAGGCTTTTTGTATTAACAGCTCGCTGTAAGCATTTCCAAATACTTGTAGTGTCAAAAGCTATGCGGACATGCCTGGCAGATGGTACACTATCGTTCACAAAAAACTGATTACATTTCGAAAACGGAACTCTCAGCAACGAGACACAATGGGGAAGTTCATTAGTTTTAAAAATAACTTTTCACCCGGTCTAGATTAATTACTTTTCCATCGTGTCAAAGAGTCAGATTTAAAGTCGAGTAAGAGTTGATAAATTATATATAGGTATGTATACACTGCTGCTACTTAGGTGTCTACAACTTGTCAACTTGCTACTCAGAACAAAATCATATCTGCTTCCAAACAGTGTAAATATCTATAATATATATATATATATATATACTATGTATATGTATACTACTCTAAGAAACATTCAAAAATATACTTCAGTGGTAATTACACCTACATACATACATACGAAATGTTTTGTGCATATTTTGTAGATATTTGTGAAAATAGAACGATTTCAAATATTTGTTGGACAAAATTGCAAACTGTAAGTGGATTGTACAAAAAAATAATATTGATTCTCTTTGAATTTTCAAGATATTAGGAGTAAGAAATAACGTTGTATCTGTTCAACCCCATCGATGATGCCTATTTGTACCTAATGCCACATAAAGTATGAAAAATATTACGATTGTATAATTTTGTTTTATTTATTGAAATTGTTTACTTAAAAATTTAACTTTTGCTGCTACAATTTTACACAAGTTTAGTTGTTAAGGGAGGCACCTGATATGAAACAAAAGAAAACGATTTTTTTTTCATATTATTATATTATACATACCTTTAAAAATAACGTAAACATTTTTAATTCGATACCGTAAATGGTTTTTGAGTTACAACCAGTTACTTAATGTAACCGCTCAGTTCAATCAGCTTAATCCGTTCAGCTTTAAAAGCATTTTATTCGAAACAGTACTGCGTTTCGAATTTGTGCAGTTCTTACTCAGAGACAAATAATATAATATAATATTTTCTACATATTTAGTATATTTTTATCCGGGTTTTAGATCAAAAACAACGAAAATTTAAATTCAACATTTTATACTCTTGCAAATTTTGCACAGGGTATAATAGTTTTTTTTACCTAACGGTTGTATGTATCACCTAAAACCAATCGAGGTAGGTACATGGTTATACATAAACGTACAATAAAGTACCCGCAAAATTGTAAATTAAACGTAAATTATTTAATTATTCAATTTATTTTGCCGCCTCCATAATCATCTCAACCAAATTTAATAGATTTCTGTCAGCGAATGTATCACCTAAAACACTTTTTATAAGCACTTTTTGGGAAGGTCTTCAGCTCATATACGAGTAGAGAATTTTGCTTTATCTCATCGATTGACTGACTCTGGGTTCTACAGTGCGGCAATTTGAGACAAATCTGTTGATTACGATAATTGATTAATGGTACTTATTGCTCAATCGTGAATCGAAACGGAAAAAATTTAATTTCATCGGGATGAGTCGAGCAAGGACGCGTTTCATACCCAAACTCATTTGAACTGACTCTTGAGAGATGTCTTTCTAACACTGTAAGTAAGTATTTACCAACACTTGCAATGATTCCGTTTTTGAAATATCATTTACCCGCGGAATTGAATTACAATTTCCGGGTGCTTTTTTACCTTAATTTATGTACGTACATAAGTTATCAGGATGACAAGACGGGATCCGAGTGACTGTTTGATCTTTAAAATTCTGTAAAAATTAAGATATCGTAATAAAACTTGGATACGAGTTTCTTGGCAAAAAGAGGAGAAAACATGATCGTTAATGAGCGTAATTCTTATAGATCTTTGTTTAATGGCGTTTTGTGGCGTAATGGCGCCTTCAAACAAAGATCTATAAAAAGCCATAGCTAAACACTAAACTAAGATATAACATTTGTAAATTAAAGAAAAAGGCTTGGCCCGACCTACTTGACTGATATAACCTAAATTTGGTATATAATTTTATGTTCCGGTGTGAAGACAAACGAAATCGGACTATATCTACTACTTCTCACATAACCCAATTTCAAATTCGATCTAATTATTTCACTTTCAGAATGCAAATCAAGTATCGGGATAAAACTTTGCTCGAATAGTGCGCTTAAAGTATGTCACTTTATTACTTAAAATTGTCCAATTCGGAGCAACACTATTCAATGAGAATCAAAGTTCAAACTGAGAATTTCTTATCCAAAATATCGGTCATTCTATCAGAGATACTATAGAAACCAGGATAAAAAATTGTTCTGATAATAGTATGTAAGTATATGTCAGAAATGTGTTGAATCGGATAAACCTAATAGAAACAGAGAAGTGCTATTATGCACCATCATTCTCATACTGCATTGGTTACTCGYGATCAATTCGCTACATTTTCAAGTGATATCGAGCCGCAATCACCGCATTCGCCTGATTTACCTTCGTGTAACTTTTGGCTATTCAGCAAGTTCACATGACTACTCTGAGGACACCGTTTTGGCTCAATTCAGGATATAAAAGCTGAATTTAAAGACTCTAATGGTCATCACGGCGTAGGATTTTCCCAAGTGCCATGATGACTGGAAAATATTTTGTTAGTCAAGTGCACAGAATACGTGTGCTGGCCTCCAAATAACCAATGTGCGTATTTTCGAACATCTGACTGACTTTACTGATATGTGGCATGAGAATATTTAATATATAAAATAGTGTCGATGCTATCCCAACTACCATGCACTACATTTGTATAATAATTTTCGTTTTTCTAACAAATCTTTTGTCAAATATTTTAGTTGAATATGTATATACAACTAGCAAACCCGGCGAACTCCGTTTCGCCACCTGATGGCATCGTTTTATGTAACATTTCGTATGGGGATTAAAAGATGGAGATTTTTTTTTTTTTTGTTTTACATTTGGAAAAGAAAAATTGTATCTCATTTCACAACCGTAATGAATTCATTTCGATTACAAAAATTATGGAATGGGTACCCCTTAGGCCTATAGTTAGGATGATGACAATAGAGGGATCTTGCGAGAGAGTGGCCGTGCGAGCGAGCTTTGTTTTTTGTAAGTGTAGGTGCGTCACTGTATCCCTTAAGGGGGGCGCCTGCTTTAAAGGCCTCAAAAAAATCGATTTTTTTTTAGTAGATAAAGAAATAAGTGATTAAAGCTAAAYTTCAAGACTTTATAGTTATATATTTAAACATCATTTACAAATTTTTTGGATACGAAATCTTCTGCCTTTGGGAATCAATTACCCGACGCATCTCGCATGTACATCTGTTGGTCGGCAGGCAGGATTTCTATCGGAAACAAATTCAAAAAGATTCATATTTCTAATAATTTATCTTCTAGTTAAACTAAAAAATTTTCCAAAAAATGTTTAAAAATATGTTCAACATGACTTTTCATAGTTTTTTTTTTAGTTTAAATAGAAAATAATTTAATTCCAAAGATAATAAGCTTTGCCCTAATTCCATACGACGTTTAGTTTTTTTCTATCCTGCCCGCTAATTAAGAAAAATTCTTAAAACGAAAAACCGAGAAATCGCGCGTCAAAGTTTTCGCTTTCTGCCCAAACGCCGTTCGGTTACTATTTTCCTTCTAGCACCGAAAATATTTCAAATTCCTATCTAAAACTTTGAGGACATATTTTAGATAATTTTTAAATATATTTAAGTAATGAAAAAAATTAATTTTTTGAAGTTTCTAAATCAGGCTCCCTCTTAAGTACCTTTTGATACTATTTATTTTGATTATTTTTTGAGTGTCGATTTTTCGACTTTTTGAGACAAATTGGTAAATTTGTGTTTTTATCTGAGGTTATTAGAGGGAATTTGACTATCAATTCGGTGGCTTGAGTGGTAGTCGTACGAACCGGCCATTATTTGATCGAGTAACTGTGGCTTTACAGAAGTTTTTACAATACTGATCTTCTACAGTTTTACTTAATAAAGGGGGAAGTTTGTCTATTCAGCTATTTGAGCAGGGGCATTGCAGTTGGCATCTGCTAGCTTTAAGGGATAGTCTCAGTGTGAAATTTTCGAAAAATCAATTTTTTTTGATGCATTATCGATTGGTATACACTGTAATAAAATTCTCCAAATTTTCAAACGCGAGTTTTCAAACCGCCATCATTTTGGCAAATTCCAAACAAACWAAAAAGTTTACATAGCGCGTACAGGACCTTTTTTAACGTTCCATTTCAACAATTTGTTTGACTATTATATATTTATACTCTCGCAACAAAGTTGTTAAGGAGAGTATTATAGTTTTGTTCACATAACGGTTGTTTGTAAGTCCTAAAGCTAAAAGAGTCAGATATAGGGTTATGTATACCAAAGTGATCAGGGTGACGAGTAGAGTTGAAATTCGGATGTCTATCTGTCCGTCCGTCTGTCCGACCGCGCAAGCTGTAACTTGAGTACAAACTGAGATGACATGATGAAACATGGTACACGTATTTCGTCGCTCCATAAGAAGGTTAAGTTCGAAGATGGGCAAAATCGGAACACTGCCACGCCCAAAACATAGCGAAAACCCAAAACCTTAAAGTGTCATAACTAAGCCATAAATAAATATATTAAAGTGAAAAATGGCACAAAAGATCGCATTAGGGAGGGGCATTTTTGGACGTAATTTTTTTGGAAAAGTGGGCGTGGCCCCGCCCCCTACTAAGTTTTTTGTACATATCTCGAAAACTACTATAGCTATGTCAACCAAACTGTATAGAGTCGTTTCTTTTAAGCATTTCCATATACAGTTCAAAAATGGAAGAAATCGGATAATAACCACACTCACCTCCCATAAAAAGGTTATGTTGAAAATCACTAAAAGTGCGTTAACCGACTAACAAAAAACGTTAAAAACACTAAAGTTTACGGAAGAAATGGCAGAAGAAAGCTGCACCCAGGCTTTTTTTTTTAAATTGAAAATGGGCGTTTTGTCGCCCACTTATGGACCAAAACCTATATCTCAGGAACTACTTGACCGATTTCAATGAAACTAATATAGTATATAATATTTTCTTAACACCCTAATGAAATGTACGCAATATGAGTGAAATCGGTTAACAACCACCCCTTCTGCCGATATAACGCTATTTTGAATTCCATCTGATGCATATACATTAGGATCCAATGATGATAGCGGAATAAAACTTTACACAAATACGGTATTTGAGCTGAGGTATCCCTTGTAGAAAAATTGTCGTGAACGGACTATAACTTTTCAAGGTCCCTGATATCGAATACGAAGAACTTAGGCACTGATCTAACCTAACCTAATTTTTCACCGAAAATATGGGTAAATCTCTCAGATATTTTCATGTAATTCAGAGGGCATCATTTTTATACTCTCGCAATAAAGTTGCTATTAACGGTATATATCGTCAGATATATGGTTACATATACCACAGTGATAAGGGTGACGAGTAGAGTTGAAATCCGGATGTCTGTCTATCCGTCCGTGCAAGCTGTAACTTGAGTAAAATTTTTGATATCTTGATGAAGCTTGGTACACGTATTTGGTGGCACCATAAGAGGTTAGGGTCGAAAATAGGGGATATCGGAGCACTGCCACGCCCACAAAAGGCGATAACCGAAAACTTATAAAGAGTTATAACTAAGCCATAAAGATAGATAAATTTGGTACAAAGGATCCCACTAGGAAGGGCCATATATCTATGTATTTTTTTTTGGAAAAGTGGGCATGGTCCCGCTCCCTACTAAGTTTCTTGCAAATATCTCGTAAACTACTAAAGCTATATTAACGAAACTTTCAGAAGTAATATCTTGAAGGTACTATCTTAAAACGGAGGAAATCGGATTAAAACCACGCCCACCTGCCATACAAATGGTATGTTGAAATCTAGTAAAAATGCTTTAATTTAGTAAGGAAAAACACAAGAAACCTTAAATTTCATGGCAAAGATGACACAGAGGGGTTATATTAAAATTTCAAATGGGCGTGTCTCCGCCACTTATGGGTCTAAAACCATATCTCAGAAACTACTCGACCAAATTCAACGAAATTCGGTTCGAACCATTTCCGTAGCATCTATGGTTCGAAATTGGGTGAAATATATTCACAACCACGCCTACTTCCCATATACCACAATCTTGAAGTCCATCTGATTCGTTCACGTTATAGTACATGAGTTCAACACCAGTGAAGATAACGCACCAAAACTTTGAACAAATACTGTATTTCTAGTGTAGCATAGCCCGAATAAAAATCATCGAGATCAGACCATTTTATTGAAAATACCGGTAAATAACTCAGATATTCTAAACATATTCATAGGAGATGTCTTTCTTCCAACAGTGTCGGTCTGTGCCAAAAATGGGCAAAAACCAAGCCAATATTTCTTCTTGCCCCCATATACCTTTTATTTGATTTTCACAATTCTAGTGGACTTTGTGCCGAATATATTGGTCAAATTTTGAATTACCTTAATAAATTTGCATGGAAATTTGTTCATACTTTAGTCAACATGTTGGCCCCATTTACATATGTAATAACACGATTTCT